>NC_134028.1:12283262-12583262 GCF_964204645.1 Tubulanus polymorphus | reverse complement strand
TTAATGATGGGTATTCTTTGGAAAGGGATGTTTTATACCTGAGATAGGTATTTTTTATCAGCCAATTATGACGCAATTGGCGGCCATCTTGGTGTCATTATTACTCATTCGTAGGTGGGAAAAAGTTTTTTGACATTATATTGATACCTAAGGCCACACCAAAAAAAAATCCTGTTTCTCGGGCGGGCAATCACCAAAATGGGTAGGTCGGTAGGGAATTTTTTTTTCTTTTTATAGAAAAAAAAATTTTGGGTATTCTTCTGACAGTGGGTAGGTCGCCGTAAATTATTTTTTACGGGACCAAATTTCCAGTTTAAAATATGATTAGCAGCTAGACGACCACAATAATAAAGGGAAGTTGATGTTTTTGTATTATATTTCACACTTGGAAACTGTTTATAAAAAGAAAAACATCAAAATCTTGAATAGGAGTATAACATATTGTATACGGAATTCCTGGAATTTTACAATCCAAGGTCGCCATCAATATCTGATTAGCAACGTTGTCTGAGCACACAAGTACCATATCCAGAATAGAATTGTTAAAGGGCACAATGCCCAATAAATTGTACTTTTCGTGATTAGTAAACCAAATGCTACTTTTGTATACAAATAACAACCTGAGATGTGACTGATCGAACAAAGATGACAGATTAGCTCTAAATTAGACATTTAATTATTCTTGACTTAGTTTACGTAGTTCACCTACACCCCGCAGTTGGCGCTATTTTTGACGGTATCTTTGTTATAAACACAAGCACGTGTGTGCTCACAGTGCGCAGTAGCCTATATAAAATCTCTAAAATGAACATCATTTGTTTGCTTTAATCACAGCTATATAGTACACCCACTAATATATGTTTATCATGTCATATATGACGGCACCAATATATACAATAGTATAGAATTCATTAATTCTAAAAATCTTCTGAGAGGATAAAATGACCTTTGCAATGTCTAGTGAAATGACTGAAAACAGTTAGCGTTCAACAAAGATGACGTCAGAAACACGCACCTGCACACATAAACAATAACAGTGAGCAAGTGCTGAAATTGCCGATTTAAAAGTCTTAATTCTCAGGGAAGGCTAAACTAAAATTGAAATCAGTAGCATATTTACAATTTGTGAACATATTACTTTAAAGAATAACTTTTATATGATATTCTATTTAGTGGGCATGTGCCCTTTAAATCCGATGTAATAAGATATTTTTATCATGTCGTCTCGGTGCCGACATCACGATTTCACGAAAAAGAAAAAATATTTACAAGAATGGAGAGCTTTGTAGTCGGTCGGCCACATATATATTTTTGAAAATAGTTATTTCATCCACAATTTTGAAATAGGGTCGGTAGGCAATTTTATTTTATTTCGAAAATAATTATTTGAAATGAGGAAATATCGGGTCGGTCGGGCCCGAGAAACAGGGTTTTCTTTTGGTGTGGCCTAAGCACATTTTGTTACAACAATGAATTAGAAAGTTGTAGCTTATAACGTGTTCTATGATTGTGGTGAGTTTCAAGTTCATTGGGTTTTGTATATGGCCACCAGGGGGCGTTGAATAATACAATATCTAATATAATTTAATACAATATATATTATATTTGTACCAATACATATTTTGTTACCACAATCAATTGCAAAGTTGTAGCTCATGACATCGTCTATGATTGTGGTGAGTTTTAAGAAATTAGTTATTCTATATGGTCACCAGGGGGCGTTGAATAGTAGAATAACCTAGTATTTCCTTATTATATTGGTACCTAGGCATATTTTGTTACCATGATCAATTGCAAAGTTGTAGTTCATGATATGTTCTATGATTATGGTGAGTTCAAGGTTATTGAGTTTTGAATATGGTCACCAGGGGGCGTTGAATAGTAGAATAACTTAGTATTTCCATATTAAATTGGTAACGAGGCATATTTTGTTATCACAATCAATTACAAAATCGTAGCTGCTGACATGTTTTATGATTGTGGTGAGTTTCAAGGTCATTGGTTTTTGTATATGGTCACCAGGGGGTGTTGAATATTGAAATTGTTAGATTGTTGAGCATTTGAAACCACTTCCCAAGTGGGCATGGTGTCCCTGGACCCCTAATTTTCTTGATATTTTCCGTCCTTATTTTCGGTCGGCAACAAGTCAATTTTCTTCCATCATTTGAATTCATGCCATAAATTATCAGTCCTTTTCATTTGTTCTTAAATCTCTAGAGTACCAATGTTTAATTTTGATGCTGATTAAACATACACTCATGTAAATTTAGGGAAGTCTATATTAAGAATTTCGTTTCTTGTTTTCAGATTTAAAATGTATATCATGACCGATTTCTGTGAAATTTTTTAGTTGATTTGGTTTTTCGGAGGAATATGTAGGGTTTTTTGTTACTTCACAGAAAACCCAAATGATATTCGTGTGATTATTATTATTATTTTATACCATAGATTTTTTGCTTAAAGTGCATAGGCTTTCTTACCTTACCGTTGTTTCCGATAAAACCCGTTTAATACCATTGAGCTCACTTCAATCTACAGATACTACGCCGGTATTATGATAAATCAAAGTTACAAAAGCACTGTCTGGCCGTAAACATCAAAAATTTGGCCTCATTCAATGAAGCGACATGTTTTTTCTGAGCCGTCATTCCGAAATCCAGCGGAGGCTGCTCGTCAAGCATAAATGAACAAATTTATTACGTCCGAGACTGCACATTCAGTCGCTGTCTTCAAACGGTAACTTTAACAATAACCCATTCTTCATCAGCACATATTACCCATCCACAGGCTCATTACTGAATTTTAAAAGGACTGTCGAGTCGTAGACATCGATGATTTGATGTGTATTTCAACATCGTAGTTCCGGGTATCTGCTGCGAGTTTCTCCTCACCATAAGAATCAAATCAAATACAAATAGATTTTTGGTCTTTTCCTCAAATCGCATGGATGACCTTGATATGCTAATAAGCCATGTGCTCAAACTGCAAATTCAATCAAATTTATTCTGCGAAAAAAATACCACATAAAATTCCATTTTACTTTATTGAACAAATAAAATATCAAATCCCATACAATTTTGCTTTATTGAGTTAATATCAGAAAATTCAATTCAATTCTATTCCGCATTCAAATCAATAAGACCAAGGGATAAGATTGATCTGAGGTATTTGTTTTGCCAGCACCCCGTGTGTGATACTTATGAAAACACGATTGTACTGTGTTAATTATTGGTATTGGATCTGTGCTGGTAGAGTATTTTGACAAATACAACCCACAGAATGCATCATTTGCCATTGTATGAAAAGCTGACAGGCTGGCCATAGTGTCCCTTGGTGATCTTGTTTTATTAGGCCAGCCATAGGCTGAGCCTATTACTAAAAAAATGGAGCAATTTTAAATGACATGGTTTCCAGAGCAAAGGCTCTTTGTCTGTGCAACCGAGCATATATTCGTACAAATCATTCATTAAAGCATTATCCATTCTCCAAACTCTAAATAGCTGAATTTTGAAAGAGGACCTCGTAAAAATTTATATGAGCTTTTTCGCGAATATCTGATCACAAAAATATTGGTTTTGAAAAGCCAATCCGAAAGCAAAGACTCCTCTATGATTGGCTTAGCAGTAGAAATCAGCAGGTGTTCACGTGAACCCCCGGTATCGTCTACCGTTTTACTTCCGGGTTTTATTTTAAGATCTAAAATTGTATTTCAAGTTCGATTTCTGTGAAAGCTTTAGTTGATTTGGTTTTTGGGAGGAATATTTTTATTAGCACTACAGAAAATATCATTGACCATTGTGCAAAGTCCCGGGAAAAATAGCTTTTTCTCAAATCGGGCAGATGACCTTGATATGCTAATTATCCATATGCTCAAACTACGAATTCAATCAAATTTAATTCTGCAAAAAATATCAAATCCAATTGAATTTTACTTAATTGAACAAATAAAAACATCAAATCCAATTCAATTTTGTTTTATTGAGCAAATTTCAGAAAATTCAATTCTATTTCACATTAAAATCAATAAGACCAAGGAAAATGGTTTATCTGAGTTTTGCCAGATCCAGTCGCTGTCTGTGCTACTTTTGTTTTCTACGATTGTATTGTGTAAATTACGGGTATTAGGTATTGACTGAGCTGGGAGTGTATTTTGACAAATTTAACCCACAGAATGCGTCATCATTTGCCATTTTATGAAAAGATGACCATAGTGCCCCTTGGGGCTCTTGTGTGTCTTACATGTATCTATTGGGAACAAAATATGGGAGTTCCGTTTATTATATTCCACTTGAGGAAGCCCTCAAGGGTTAATTTCATCTATCCATCCGTTTTGCCGCATTTGCAGGCGATAGTTTTACCTAAAATGTATGATTTCTTTTCAGGTTGCACCGGTTTCTCTTCAACGAGTTTTATCATCAGAAGCTTATATGCTGTTTTATATGAAAGCCACACAGATTTCACTTAGCATTAATAACAACAACAATAACCATGTGAAGTTAAAGGTATCAAATCTTTTCAACTATATGTGTATGTATGATAGGGCTTAGCCCAAAACGACATTGCAATCAAAGGGCTGTTGGTGAAGAAATTCGGTATTGGTGTAATTTGTAAGTAGTGCTGGAATTCAATGTCAAAGCACAAATGTGGCCAGGGGCTAAATCTCTGCTTAGGATCTCTGCTCTAGTAACTTCTCATTTAAGAAGGTGAGTGTGACTGGCAAATCCCTGTCATACATTTTCAAACTCGACATATGGGTGATAACCTCATGGCATATTGTTATATATCTATTGATACAGTTTAAGCGCTGGTACCAGGAAAATTTTATGGACAAATACTGTCATAGTTTTTAGCGGCTTGGCCGAAGACTATTCAGGCTTATGCTGTACCCCATGGGGTTAGTGGTGTTCTGGTATGCTTGCCTCAGATTTGTGAACACATCGACACAAATTTTTAAATTTTTAGGCCAGCCCTAGGCTGAGCCTATTACTATACAAATGGAGCGAATTTAAATGACATGGTTTCCAGAGCAAAGGCTCTTTTACTGTGCAACTGAGCATATATTCATACAAATCATTCATTAAAGCATTATCCATTCTTCAAACTCTACGTAGCTGAATTTTGAAAGAGGGCCTCGTTAGTATTTATATGAGCTTCGCGAATATCTGATCGCAAAAATATTGGTTTTGAAAAGCCAATCAGAAAGCAAAGACTCCTCTATGATTGGCTTAGCCGCAGAAATGAGCAGGTGTTCACGTGAACCCGCGGTATCGTCTATTGTTTTACTTCCAGGTTTTATTTTAAGATCTAAAATTGTATTACAAGATCGATTTCTGTCAAAGCTTTAGTTGATTTGGTTTTTGGGAGGAATGTTTTTATTAGCACTTCAGAAAATATCATTGACCATTGTGCAAATTCCGGGAAAAATAGCTTTTTCTTAAATCGGATAGATGACCTAGATATGCTAATTAGCCATGTGCTCAAACTACAAATTCAATCAAAGTTTATTCTGCAAAAACAATATCAAATCCTATTCAATTTTACTTTATTGAACAAAATAAAACATCAAATCCAATTCAATTTTGTTTTATTGAGCAAATTTCAGAAAATTCAATTCTATTCGGGATTAAAATCAATAAGACCAAGGAGAAAGATTTATCTGAGGTAATTGTTCCTGCCAGATCCAGTCGCTGTCTGTGCTACTTTTGTATTCTACATTGTGTAAGTTATTAGGTATTGACTCTGAGCTGGGAGTGTATTTTGACAAATTTAACCCACAGAGTGCATCATCATTTGCCATTTGATGAAAAGCTGACAGGCTGGCCATAGTGCCCCTTGGGGCTCTTGTTTACCAATCATCTTCAAATTTGGGCATATTGTGTATAACCAAAAAATCTCAGATAGTTGTGGTAATCGGATTCGAGATGGCCTGTAAGTGGCCATCTGCATTTCTGAAAATGCCCATTTTGACTATCAACTGATATGATATTCCATGAAGAGCTTTCGTTTTTTTCTCATGAGAATGTGAAATGGAATGGTCGGATCGAGTCCGTTATTGGGTAAATAGTTCCTGAGGTGGAGGCTTACAATACTTTAAAAGCGGTATTTGGCACCAGTATTTTACTGACTTATTTCCATGTCAATAATCGACTATCAGAAATAATGCACCCTGATAGTTGACCCTGATAGTTCTCACGCAAACAATCAACAATCAGTAACCTGATTGTCGATCAGTTCTAACGTGCGCAATTAGAAACCTAATTGTCCCAGTTCCCAGATAATCAGAAACAATTACCCTGATAGTTGACCACAAAATTACAACCACAGCATATACAACGGGGACACGTTAGGTATCGCCGCAAGTAAAAATCCTGTTGTTCACCGAACAACACCCGTAGTATCTCTACTGCTATGGATATAGTCCCATAATGCTGTATCATATAGAACTGATAATTGGATAGAAAATTGTCCGTAATGCGTCATTTGCCTGTATCCATGATCCTAGCTATGACTATCATAGCCTGTTGTATTTAGGTTCCCAAAATTGTTATGAATTATGGAAAGTTTTGAGGCTCATGAAGGGCTTACCTCTGAGTGAATTGTCTACAGTATAGCCTCGAAGAAACTTAACATTTTTCGTTTGCATTTAGTTTTATATACCCTTCAAACAACGTTCTGTAATTCGTTTGCGTTTAGTTCCGAACGCGTTCGACACTCGTTGGCGACGAATTACATGCTTATGGGTGCAACAAAACTTCAAACGCTCCTATTAGGCGTTTATAATGTTAAAATTTATTCACAGAGTTGACGGGCAGCTTCACCACATCAAAGAGCAGCTACTGCTGTGAGCTGTCATAGAGCTGCTACTTAAATGATCCATCACAGCTATGCTGACCTTCCACCAAGAGTGAATAACTACACACACACAAAACTTGCATCTCAACCACTCACTTCTTGAATACTATAACACAAGTCAGTTTAAAATGCAAATGATTTGGTTGACAAATTCATTATAAATATCTGTGATGATTCTCGGTTCCTGAACTTGGCTGAAAAAGCTGAAACACTGAAACGCTGAAAAAAGAACACTGAAATTTCAGGGAATTCCCGAAAAACGTTGAAATCGTGCTTGGAACCGACAACACAGGTTTTGAATTTTTTCCTGGCCGGGGCCGCTGCCGAGTCCTGAACGGTGCTTTAGTCTCTACCTAATTTTTGGTTATAGAGACATGCATAAACAGAATGTGTGGAGTCTAAAAACCTATGAAAACCCGTTCACAACTGTACAAGCCAACTTTAAACACTGTGCTGAATAATATTCCAAGAATGTGGTTTACTTCTACAAGACGAAAAAATCTTATTTGAACATCTCAAATGTATATAAAATATGATTATGATAGCCATATTTGTTTTGTCAACACGTCACGCATGACTGGGCGACTGTGGTATTCTCTGTTGTTTGAGACTTGAGGTAAGTTGAATTTGATAGCTAGTTATAATGATAATGCGGCTTTTGGACAAAAGGATCTTAATTAATTTATCTTTAATTGGAATGGGTTTAACAATTGCGAATAATTTATTTGCTGTGGTGAGATAATTATCAGGGTTTTTTTTTAAAGAAATGGTATACCATCTGTTAGAAAAATGTATCAATTCTTATTTTTAGACTATCTACAAAAGGAGGAATCATAGACCAAGTTCATTTGCTTAGATGGACATACACTGTGAACAATTCTTGACTTAAGTACGTCATCTCAAGTTATTAGTTGAATTTCAGTATTTATTTACATATTACTGTTCCCTTGGACCTCAGTTTCCTACTTGAATGCACTTTTTCTCTTATTTGACTCGGGCTAAGAATAATGCAATTATTTGAGATACTGAGAAAAGACTTGCAGTGATAATATTTCATGCAATCAGATGCCACTAATGCACTTCAATGGTGAAATTTGCAGCAGGACACAATTTAAAAAAATAAAACAAAATGGCTATGCGAACGCTATTTTTGTAGTAATTTGATTCAACCAGAGAAAAATAAGTCACTAGCTGATGTTCTGTAGACCAAACTTTACTTGGTTTTCCTGGGACCAAATTTTTAGTCCTTTAAAGCTAAGCGATATTCAAAGGTAACCAAGGGGATTTCAATAGAATATGAAGCTATGGAACCAGAATTCGAGCCTGAGCTAAGCGAATCTATGGCTCTAACGCTTGATAATAGACATTCTGATAAAATGTAGAACTGATTTCTTTTGTGTACTCTAGCAGAATGTATAATGTGTATTTTAAGCTGATAATTAATATAGTAAGATAAACGTTCAATTATTGGAATTTTCTTGTTGATTCGTTTGATTTTGAAGGATTAGAGTTCCAGTTAATCCACAGTGTGCAGTGCCTAGACTTCATCTACAGTAAAGCCAAGCCTGTGTATGGGAAAATGTTGTTTGACTCTTATAGGCCAGACAAATTGAGGCATGAATGCAGATGGTAGTCTCCAGCAAGTTAAAAAAGTAAACCCAAGATTTGACCTTTTCCCGGGGACAACCCTTTGAGACTCCTCCTTGTAGAAAGATGAAGCACAATCGAAGCTATGCTAAGTTCTATGACAGTTGAACCTTTATTTACGAATATCAATGACACCAAAAATAAAATCGAAATAATCAAATTTCGATGCTAGCACTTAATATGGGTTATCAGGTTCAGCCTAACTGTACTTTCATTCAACTACTACTTGTATGAAACGTGGAAATGAGAAGAACAAATATTGAGAATTAGAATTACTGTAATTAAGAATTTTATTCAAATTAAGTGGTAACTTCATTGTTAGCTCATACAGGTACATGCTCATGAAACAATAACAACAATTTATATCATGATGCACAGACAAATTGAATGTAAATAAATGAAAAAGAAATATTATCTTTTCAATTTTCCATTTTTGGGGAGCATGATTGTAGTTTTTGGAACTGATGTAGTTTTGATGAACTAATTTTTGGCTAGTAGGTATCATGTTACACAGTGTCCTGAACAATTGTTCCTCCTGATTTACCGAAGATTCCGACTCTTGTCAAAGAAATGAGGTCATCCATCAATCGATCAATAGTTTAGCTCACACCACTATTCCAAAATCTTCTTATATCCTATAGTAAAAGTGAGTCATTCGTGACTTTAGTTCATAAATAAGCGCATAAATTCAGGGGAAATCCTGCCTATGGCTCATATGCCAGCATCTTAGCGACGCATTGAAGTGGTTTTTGCCTCACATAGGCCTACCCAACCTAACTTGAAATAATCAAACCTTTAGAAATGAGGGGTACCCCAGTACAGTTATGCCAGTACATCCGAGCCGAATATCCAAGGGAATGCCCCACTGTGTTTGGTACCCTTATTCCGAGCAGAAAAGGTCCAGCCTGGACTCCAGGAAATTACTTTTTTCATCATCAATCTGCCTCTCAGCACCAATGGATTTCATACATATAACCGAAATTCGTTATCTATCCCATTTGCCGAAATTATGGCAACATTTATGGGGGACCTCTTCTTTACTCTAGCTACTACTTTGGGGGTCCGGTCCAGCGCTACGCATATTTGAGCTACTAACCTAATTGTGGTCTGATGCCAGTTGAAAATGTTGAACGGAGCTGAAGACGACGACCTTGTAGGCATATCTATATAACCGAAAATTCAGGTAAAACTAAAGCACGGTTTAAGACTTGGCAGCAGACACCGGCACCGGAAAAATTTTCGAAAGCGTGTATTGTCGGTTCCTAGCCGATTTCAGCGTTTTTATGGAATTCCCTGAAATTTCAGCGTTTTTCGGGAATTCCGTGAAATTTCAGCGTTTTCTTTTCAGCGTTTCAGTGTTTCAGCTTTTTCAGCGAAGTTCAGGAACTGGATGATTCTGAACCAGATTCAAACTTGGTACATAATATGGATGAATCCACAAAATATGACTGGGCAGAAGATTGAAGTTATTGCCATCTTCTAGATATGATACTGCCACTTCTATGAGTGAAAACTACGAAAATAATTTTATTCCAGTTGTGAAATTGCCAAGCTGTGAAAATATATTACAAAAATATGCGATATATCTGTGTACAAAACCATAGCAACAAGTCACTTAACTGGCACAACATGCATCAGAGTTCAGTACTGTAAATTGATACCTCTGTGGTCAAAAAACTGCCTGTCAACTCATTGTGAATACACTTTACTGCATGTAGTTTACCATATAGTCATCCAACTACAAGAAGTTGCACTTGAAAAGAAGGGAGCTGCTATTAATACGTATGTGCATTCGATGTGCGTGAGACAGACGCATTAAATTTGAACCGCGGTAGTAACTAGTTAGATTTGCATTTCTATTTTGTTTTATCAAAAATGAAAAACGAAAACGTAACAATCTCCCACAAACGCTGGACACGTTATGAGTTATGTTACTTCTTGGCTCTTCGCTTTTACCCGGTAATCACGTGTTATCCCCATCACTGTCCTCACATGGGCTTGCGCACTGATACATTCGTAAGTAGTTCATAGAAACTGTGCAGTTTGTTGTACTCTCTGGGAATACCCCCTAGAGACAGCAGTGCTGTGTACACAGCCAGATAAACGGCTGGGTCCCGCCTTGTGTAAACACTGGCTGACTCAGATTGACTGAGGAAAAATAAGCTGTTTGGCACGCGTAGTAGAAAAAATATATAATGAGAAAAGTAAGGTTTCCGTGATCTTTAAAAGAAATATCCGTTACTCTTTATTGGAAAAAAAATTATGCAAATGTGTATCCATGCCAAATGACGAGCCCATCAGGTGTGAAGCCCACAAGGGGTAAGTTTAGAGGATTTTTGGAGCCATTTTAAAGTGCATTCTTACGTTATCACATGTGGTCTTTGCCGCAGAGTACCGTATTTTCCGGCCAATAAGCCGACTCGGCCAATAAGCCGAGGGCAGTTTTTTAGCCTAAAATACATGGATTTCATAAAGCTTCGCCCAATAAGCCGCGGCCCTTCATCAGAGATTTTAATTCACTGATTTGTCAATTAGTTCGTCTTAATTGACGATTTAAGAGGCTGACAGTAGCGCCCGCCGATGTGTGAGAGTGCTGTGTATACTATCATCGCCGAGTGACTGTGCTATATATAGACTCACTCAGCTGATTACTATACACACAGCCATACACGCAGTACGCGGCTCACTGCTGATTTGCATATATACTAATGTATGAACTGACACGTGGTAGTACGATGAACTCGCGCGTTATATAAATGTATACCATTGCCGCTGTGCGGTGATGGAACAATCAAAGTAAAAATAAAATAGTTCAAGATAGATTATAATTGGTAGTAAATAATGACCTCAAATAAACATCGACCACTTTTCTTGATTTTGACGATCATTGAGAGCATTAGAGTGGCATAGATCAGGAAAAGATTTTTTATGTCAGATCGTATCCGCCCAATAAGCCGATCACGATATTTTGGGTAAAAATCTGAGGCTAGAAAATCGGCTTATTGGCCGGAAAATACGGTATATTGCCTGTCACATGAACTTCATTCATTCATTGAAGCAGCACACAGAACACTGCCTATACACAGTTTCATTGGCTAACATGTGGACTATACCCTTATGAAATATAGGGTGGGAAAGATCGGTCTGGGCGATAACACTGGGAAGGGTCTGTCTGGGCCATGTGATCGAAGGTAGAGACGTGGCCTACGCACTATTACTATTAAACACTACATCGCCAGCCACGCATTTTATTATTTAAACAGATCGTTTCATCGAAATAAACTAAAATGAAAACACTATAATGTCTTTAGAGAACTAATAATCAATTTATTTGTACAATTCCTCAAAGAATTTATAGGACCACCTTTGGCTGGGGGAAAATGTTTGTTTAACGGTAAAATAAAACAGCCTCATGGAAACCCTGGAATTTGTTTTCACTGATAGAATTGATATCTCCTCATGCATCCACTCACTACTATTTAGTCAATACTAAACACTGTCTCCGACCATATGGACCGTATGGTCCTCTTGTTTAAACATTCGGAGCTTGGTTCCTCTGAAATTCAGCCAAAAACTTCATGCCAAAGATAGGTATATGTTTCCATTCATGATTTTAACAAAAAAAGAAAAATTTTTTTCTTGATATTTTCCGTCCTTATTTTTGATCTAATCATCTGTAAAAGTAAGTTTTCTCCCATCATTTGAATTCAATCCAATAGAATTTTCACTCTTTCATTTGTTCTCCTTAAACTCTAGAGTATATTTACCGATGTTTTAATTGGATTAAACATGCACTATCATGTTAATTTAGAAAAGTCCATATTAAGTATTTTGTTTCTTGTTTTTAGGCTGTAAATAGACCATCATTTGCCCATAAATCGAAACCAGCTGCTCTTGGTTGTAATAAGACCTCAAATGGCTTCTTTGGTAAGTATATTTAGGTTTTCTTAAGATTTTACAGGCAATGATAGTTAATGCTAGTAAAATGGATCGAAAATAGTTGTACCAAAAAATAGCGCAGACTCTTCTCATTTTCATAATAACTTCAAATTGTCACTCCGTTCACGTAAAACATTAGAAACAGCTGAAAATGACTCAAAATAATGTTTCAATTATTGCCTACATACATCGCCACATTTCTGATTAATGGTCCAAAAAGTTGTTCTGTGCATTTTTCTCTTTAGTTATCTGGTGGATGAGAGGGGGTTAAGCAATCGCGTAGTGATATGTCCGCATTTACATTGACAATAAAAAGTGGGGAATTGCCTCTTTTGAATAGAAAACCATAAATTTATGTACCCTCGGTATATAAATATCATAGTGTTTAACCCTATAACTGCCGCTCCCGAGATAGTCGGAAGCGTAATTTCACTCCAAACTGCCGCTCCCGAAATAGTCGGGAGCTGAATGAATATCACTAGGAAGTGTCCGCACCTGGCGGATATTGATAGAACTATATCGGTAGTACAGACACAAACTTAACTTCAAGGTCGTAGAGTTTTTATGGAAAGATTTTACGCTTTTACTTAAAATTTACGCTTAGAAAATGACTTGATATGTAATAATTATTGTCTTATGGATAATGTGAGATCAACAAAGCGACTACGGTTGGACCAATTCGTTGATATTTTTGATCAGAATGATAACACATTTGGACATTTGAGTGATGAAGCGTGAGATGAGAATTCATAATTTGGTGTTGAGGATAGTAGTTCGGATTTTGAAGAGGGTGATGATTTTGACAGTAACCATGGCAATGCTGAAAATAATTCGGATGATCATGATTATAACAGTGATGGAATTCAGCCAGCTGGTCATTATTTTTGTGGTAACATTCCCTTGTGTCTTTATCCTTGTTTCAAAATATGGCATGCTTAAAAGAAGCTGACTGAAAATTGAATGTGTGTTCGAAATCCGAGAATTTTGGTATCAGTGAAGTGACCATATTCTGGTATAAAAAAGCAATAAAAACTGAATTACCATACTTATCAACATGAAATTAACTTTATTGTGTAGCAATCATTACATATAAGTGTATTAGATTGAAAGTAATCATGTATTTGCTTACTGTAACATGATACATGAGTTTGAAATTTCATTTTTCGATTGGAATGGAGTTCGGCGGCCATCTTGATGACGTCATTGTTTGACCTAGTTTATACTGCGTCACTTTTTTGATGGGTTTCGTCGTCAGACGAAACCCATCTATGGCATAGTCGTCATGTCTGTCTGTCTGTCTGTCCGTCTGTGGATGTTTCTTTATGACACGATTTAAGCTGTTTGTGTGGACCGACAATTCTGTAATTTCACACAGGTATTCTCTACTTGATGTAGATGGTGCAGCTTGGTTTATATTTGATTCCGATGGTTATAAGGGCTCTAATTTGGTTAAAAGATAATTAACGTTACTCGCTAGTTCAAGCCGCTGTATAGCGCGTTGCTACGACGACGCTCGTTTGCATGATTGATTCGTTTTGGAGTTAGTTTATCTGTATCAGTTTGCGGCACATTGAAAACATTAAGAACAGTCGCATAGGCAATATCGCCTTATACGTTTGCTTTCTGTGCGTGTATGTAATGCGCGCCACGGAGTAGTGGTCAGCGAAGATATAAGCTTGAGTCATATCGTTTTAAGCTTTAACTTATGCCTGCCTACCAAAAACCAAACCTATCATGAAACTATTAAAACATTATCAGTTGATAAACCTAGCTTCGTCACTAACCAGCACAGCCCTTAAATTTGAAGAAGTTGGAGCATCTGTCCTGATTGGTTTTATTAGGATCAACTGTGTTGATCTTTATATAATGGTTCTGAGAGTAAATTTCTGTTAGCTCTTGGTGGCACAAATTGTAACTAATGATATACAAAACTGATATTTTGTCATTAGGAGGAAATAGGTGTTGTAATTGATATGGCAAGTTTCGTCCATCAGCTCTTAAGCCGTTTGGAAGTGCTGGGAGAAAATTTTTCCCCATTCTACTTATCGATTTATACCTTGTTTCCTGACATCACAGGGCATCAGAAGGGTATCACTTGGAAATCCCACTAGAAGGGCTTTCCTAGTCTCATCATCATCAAGAACTGTTCTACCATGTACTTGTGACTCATAGGGAAAACCCATTACCATGTATATCATCAAAGTTGAACATGCTTACTACACAGTCTGCGATGATTTCATATTTATCAGCTGTTTATATGTTTTTGCAAATCCAAGAACAAATCGATTTTTGTGCTCAAAACTAAAATGTACTCAGTTGATCCTACTGGACCCATGGTCCTTTATTATTGTCCATATGATTAGTGAAAACCCTCCAATGAGACCAGGCTCTCAGTTGGTTTGATTTTTATTTCACGCAGTTCTGCGAGCTACTGGACCATTGGCCCTTCATTTCATTTTGCAGCTGGTCATTTATCAATACCTGTAAACATACACAATGGAACAATCCTTAATTTTGGTGCAACACCATTTTCATGGCTATTCGTGAAAACTCGTGCTCAGCCATGCATGGCTTATCATTGTATTTCAACATTTCATCCTCAAGTAAAAATCTTAGTCAACCAACCTTAGCCCCAAAACAATAATTCGTAGCTGATGAATTAGTAATCTCAAAGCTTGGGTAATGCATTTTCTGAGACCCTGTAGATATGTTACATAGCTACACACCCCTACTATTAGTGTGATAAGATATAAAAAGCATTACTTTTGATGAGTCAGATCCAAAAATTAACTAGAATCCTGAAGAGTTACTATTATCTATGTGTTACTTATATGAGAGACCTGTAACAGGTCCTGCACTTTCAACTTATAAATTTGTTGAGCTTTTAGGTATGTTTATCATTGGTAGTAACTTAAAAAATTAAATATGATTTTCTTCTTATAGATAATGATTTGGGTAGACCAGTTGAGCAAATTGTTGGTCCACATCTACCAACTCCACAGCCTAGTACCTGCATGATAGCCACACCTGGAAAACGTGACAAAATATCTTTTGGAATCAACTCAGTTCAAAAACCTCGTATTGTTTTGAACATTAAGAAGAACAGCAGTGGATATACTGTAGAAAATGGAAAACCTGCCTTTAAAAAAAAGTCACCTCTGGTTCCATATGATTTGGATTCAGACCAGGAGAATAAATCATCACCATGTAGCAGTGATGAACCAGAGATTAAAGATTCCAATCTCGGTAAAACTCCTTTAGATGAGCTAAGTAAGTCGCAAAATGTGAAGCCTTCAAATAAACATTGCAACGTCAACAAAGAAAGCTGTAAAACGGACTCCTATGGCAATATTTTCACAAACTTGACAAAACCGGAAAAGCGTGATATGATGTTACCTAAAAGTAAAGTTGTAAAACAGACATTTTCTGAGCCATATGCTGCCGCCCATACGCTTTCAGTAAAAAGGCCATGTGGTGATCAACAGCTAACGTGTGTTACTTCCCAACCTAAAGTTAATGCTACCACGCCGTGGCATATACTACATAAAGACTGTCAAGTCTCTCCATCAATTGGGTCCGATGTTAGTAACGTTAGTAACAACAGTGCTAATTCCACATCAGAATGGAAAGTTGAGGATAATATAGAAAATCAGAGAATTTGTTCGAACGATACAAGTAGATTAACTGCTGGGTGGATTGTAACTCCCAATGATTTGATTAACAGAGCTAAATCGAAAAAATTAAAACCATGTAGGCTGAAACGAAACAATGCTGGTGTGCAATGTAACCATGAAAACGTTAATCGGCGTAAATCTTCTTTAAATACATCAGTTGATGCCGAGTCTTGTCGGCAACCAACTAATGAACAGTTACTTGTCGAAGAGCCATTCCTTGATAAAAATGCTGAACAATTAAATTCAGATTCAAAATATGGATGCCATATTTCTGAAAAGGAAGATGGATTAGACGATGTGTATGACACTGAGTGGGTGGTAAAATTGTCCCCAAGGTTGATAGAGAAAAATTTTACAGAGCCAGTGGATGAAGATGAATGTCCAAAGTCTAAAAAGCACAAAAAGCACAAGCGGAAAAGAGGTGACAATGACATTAATGAGGGCTCAGATGGGGAAGAATGTTTGTCGCGCAGAAAACATAAGAAAAAGAAACGTAAACACAAACATAAACGGAAACATCACCATGAAGATGGGGAGGTCATGAGCGACCAAACTGAAGAATCCACAGAACATGAAGGATTTGACAATTCTAGTGCAAAAAAGGATGTTAGGAAAATATATGATTGGGTTGAAAAAACTAAAGAGAAAATAGTGAAAAAGGAATACAGCAATAAGCGAGGAGCTGAAGAAGATATGAATCAATATCGGGCTCTTGCTGAAGTGAAAAAATTCATGACCAAACCACCTCAACCGAGAAGTTTATTACCAAAAATAATGCATAAATCGAAAAGGGAAAAGCCAAAAGAGAAGATAGATAGTGATGCCAAATATCTTAATCATCCTGAAGTTGAACAGGAGTCTGAATTACTCAAGGCAGAGCGAGAAGATGGTGAGGTTGAAATGGAGACAATGATAGAAACGAAAATTCCAAGTGAAGGTTAGAAATTTTTAATTACTTTTAGCATTTATTTTAGTACAGTGACTGATTTTCTACACTATCCAGTCAAAAAGTGATGTAGATTAATTGTATGCAGTCTTCCCTGCTGCCAAATGGTAGTAGAATTTGGATATGCTTCAGAAGATATTCTACTGCGTGTTGATTACAGAAGATAATTCTACTGCGTGTTGATTAAACCAAGCAATATGATGCATGACAAGGTTCAAATTGATCTGAAATTGCCTGAAAAAGCCTGAAATAAATATCTCTTTGTCTTTGTATATCGATGAAGTCTTCATAATGAGTTTGGAATCCTGTGCAAAAAATAACTTGCTCGTAAAATGAAGTGCACGTAAACTCGTCTTTTGTACCGTAATACAATTTCAGTTGGCAAATAGTGCCATCTAAAACTTACAAACAAAGATGAAACGGTGAGAGGAGAATTCCGTGAAATGTTCCAATTATTTAGAGTTTGCTATTTTTTCGGGAATATATGTTCTATCCGGAGAATATCTTTATTTGTCTATCTGTTGATCTGCAGAGATCACGTGGGCTCATTTATTACAGCTAATTACCGGTGACACGCCATTTTGAAGTCTAGTTGGGTAAGTGAATTTTTTTGCCGAATATGATAGAATTATCTAGTGTTGTGTTAGAACTCATTTAAGTATGGCCTGCATAATTCTTTGAAAAAGTAAACAATTTTGACTTGACGTTGAAGTTAGCTGGTGTTTTCTGTTGATTTATCTAGCGGCAAACCGTCATTAACTAGGCTATTGTGAAACAGAGCTACACTGTATCGATACCAAAGTTGCAAAATCTTTTAGTTGCGTGTAATTTTCAGGCGCTATTGCACTCTTGAACCCCCTGCGAAAAAACTAACATTTTTAATGTCAAAATTGTGATATATTGGGCTCCTAAATACTCTGACATTTCACCGCTTTGCGCAATCGAACAATGCAATAGCGCCAATTTTCTTTCAACCGTGTTTGTGTGCCTTTCTAATGATTATCAAATTTAAATTTCAACTTAATTAATTTTGCCTTGGAGACGATCTGCTGTTAGCCGTGTAGGGGCCTATGTAACCATAAAATGAATAAAATATTTCCATTTTTTCAGATTCAACGTTCTCAATCTCTGTTTCGGGATCTCTGCTTAGGTAAGTTTTTTTTTTTTCAGTATTTCTGTCATTTCAATATGGGACGGGCAAGTTATTGTGACAGTTGTTGTAGACTTGCATGGGGTTGGGGGATGAATGAAAATGGCTTGGCCGGGCTTGAGTGTCTCCCAAAATCTTCCTTAGGTCTTGACTTAGGTCCTTAGGTTTTTGCAAGCAACAGTAACTGGATCATTGGGTTTTCCATGGCTGGCCTTTGGGCCTTTTTTTGATAGCTCGGTT
The DNA here is from genome assembly GCF_964204645.1 of Tubulanus polymorphus. NCBI lineage: Eukaryota > Metazoa > Nemertea > Palaeonemertea > Tubulaniformes > Tubulanidae > Tubulanus > Tubulanus polymorphus. The sequence continues at coordinate 12,564,814 of NC_134028.1, read as the reverse complement.
TACAGGGTAGACCTATTAAAATAGCATTTTGGAGGAGGAAAAAAGAAATTCCCTCAGTGAGATAAAATCACGTTTTCAGGAAGAGAGAACTGTCGATATGGCAATATACATGCCAAACAAATGATTCTTGGAAAGTTCGAATTCTTTACACTGTGATCAAAAAAGAACCTCGAGTTTTTCAATTTTTTCATCATTCAAGCCAGGATTCTCATTCGGCGGAGGTGAAAAACTTTTTTTACTCGTTTTTTCACTGAATATGTTCCACAGACGGGAATTGAAATGAAAAAAAGATTTTGTTATTCGACTTTTCTTCAAATTTCAGACGCGGTTCCCGTAAACCAAGCTATCAAAAAAGGCCTTGATATCTGACTCAAAAAGCCCGGCGGTGAATTGAATACATTTTATTTATGTTATTGATTAGGCCAAAACTAAATTGGTACATTTTTTATTGTTTCAGATTTTGTCAGGTGGATGTTGAATGATATGTACAACCCCTATCAACACTAGACAGTGGTTTCTGTTTATCTAAACTACAGCAAACACCGCTTTCATCACACATATTTCTTTCAGGCATCTATCTTCACTTCAAACCCAAAAAAAGAGGCTCAATATTTGTTTTGGTGTGACAATAGAATTAGTTCTACAAGTTAGTGAGAATGTCGAAGCTTATTCATTCTATGCTAGTAATAACGAGTAACCTTTGAAGCCTAATAGCAAAGACAGTTTTGTTGATTTTTGTTACTCTTGTACAATTAAGTAAAATTGCTCAAATATTTTATATCATTACATTAATAACTGTGTTTGTAATGACAAATAATATGTTATGATTGGACCTTTATGTAATGTTTATTTTTTCTTGAAAGATTCTATATTGCAACAATTTTAAGAGTATTTTTAATAAAGTTCGAATAAGTTGGACAACCATTTTTCGCCTTCTCAGTGTAGTTTTTGCTTTGGCTGTTGTTCATCTGGTTTTAAGAGGTATTCAGTGATGTGCAGTTTGAAACTGAAATCGTTGGATAGAGCATTAAACATAAACCTTCAAAGGGATTACTTAAAGTTTTAGTTCATGCAGATCTTGGAGAAATAAAGCCCAGAAAACAAGCATAACTTATAAAATAAGTCGTTCTTGGAATGTAAATTACAATTAGGCATAAGTCTAATTCAGGGGGGAGGAACCTCATACAACACAGACTTATTAAGATGGTTCAAAGGGAAAGGTTAAGCTTTTAAACATCTGTGCGATAATATAGTTATCGTGGCCAATTTTTTATGGACTTAAGCTTTAGCGAAGTCCATTTTGCTATTGCATATGAAACTTTTTTCCTCTGGTACAAAATAACTTCCTAACATGGCTTAGTTTCTCTTCTGAACTTTCAAAACATTCAATACAGTAATAAACCTCTAACCTGATCTGTGCATATATATGAAACGTGTGCCTTACTGTGGCCTTTTTGGTTTACCTTTGTCAGCGATATGAAGTTGGCATTGAGCTAATTCATGTAAATGTAAAATCGCGGTACTTTTTTTATGTGAGCATTTGTTTCATTGGTTCTCGGCTTAAACGACGTATAATCGATGCGATTGAAGACATGGCGAACCTCCGTCGATGACATGGTCAACATTGTTAAAATTCTACGAAAAACTATTTTTGGCGGGAAAATTCTTAGCTCTCGCGTATAAAATTGCAATGACCTCGATTGGGGGGCGTTGTCTCTACGAGTGAATGTGATTGGCTGTTTTTGGGATATACGGGGAATTCCGGCGCTACTAAAATAATTATGGGAAAGCCATAGAATGGCGAACGTTTCATTGAACTAGGTGCCGTATACGTGCGAATTTCAAATGCTCATTGCTGGTGAGAATGTAATTATTATCCGCCATAGGTATTGTTTCATTTTAATACCTGGTGATTGATTTGATTGACATTGAAGTGTAAGCGAACATTCACTTACACAAGGCCTCCACGTGCGTGCGGAAATCATTAGATTGGACTGTTGCACACACAAACACACGCGCTTGCAGCATACACTACTATAGTGATACTGTAACGCTGCTTGCTAGCGCGTTTGACATTTCATCAGCAGAAGAACGGCGTGTTTTCTGTTTGATAGAATTTGTAATAAATTGTAATTTCTTGTGACCTGAAAATACTAAGCAGCAAACTATAACTATAAGTCGAGGCCTGAATATTGTAGTGGTAAATTCCAGGATTTAAAACAATACGCCGATTTCTTGCTGCACCGGTCTGCGGCCATACATTCAGCCACCCTTGGATATGTGACATCATATGAATTTTATTTGAATATTTTTTCATATTATGAAAAATATTTCTTTGAAAATATAAAACAGTTTCCATGCCGCGCCTACCTGTACCCAAAAAAAATTTTGGATGTGGACCGTAAACAAATGTATATCTTTGGTCTTATTTGACTACAAAATTATCCTTTAAGAAAGATAAAATACAATATTTAAACTTGAATGGATTAAGCAAAAATATATGTCGTATTTCAAAATTTGTGTTCACACGGTTTTGACTTACATCATGCCGTCATAACATTGAATGGGATGGATCAGCAGGTGCGCGGCACAATTGAATAGGTGGATATTCATCATTGCCAGCGCGATTACTGATATTCAAGGATACTCAAATAATTGAAGTCATTTTATTGACGTTTACATTAGCGATACGTTTTAGAGCCTGATTATTTGTATAAGTTTGTGAACTGTGGCACAGTGATGAGCGTTCGCGTTGAAAACAGTAGTGTACCGTCACGTAGGCAATATCGCTTTATAGTCTCGTCTTCACTGCATGTATGTATCAGTTAAAGATAACGCACGCTCCAGTGTATATCGCGCGTAACGACGATTTGTCTGAGTGAAGATGTAAGCTACTTAAAGGGTAACTTAACACTTTTCTTTTTTTTTCACAATATGATGTATTCTATTGATCTATACACTCATCTTCAACCGTTCTGTTCAAAAATGTTTAGTTTACGCGCAATTTGTGATTTTGTTACATGATTTTTTTACCTCATTTCGTTGTTTACAAGGCTTACTACTCAGCGTCGGCTAAACCAGCAGGTGCGCACGTTGCAACATCATTAAAGGGAGAGCTGAGAAATAGCGTCTAGAAATGCGTTGAATTTTGAGGAAATGTATTTTCTGTTATATCTCAATGCCAGATGGTTACCGCTACCAAGACGAGGTGCATTTCAAGCAAATAATCGAAATTATTCTTGCGGCTAATTCTGTCTAAGATTCATCAGTTCATAAGTCAAAATATCCTCAGTATTAGCTCTAACCATGATCTTACTTTCTATCGCTAAATGAGAATCCAAAATGATGATTTTTACATCCGTGTTCCTTGCTGTCTACTAGAAAATGCCATGGATTGCTATTCAATTCCTATTTTTGCGCTTAGTTCGAACAGATGAGGTCTGTTCAACAGCTAATTATAATCATTGATATGTAGACTTTCAAAATCAAGAGGCATTTTGTCTGAAATCGAATGCCAAGTAAGTATAAAATTGAGTTGAATTGCTCTTGTAGCTTATTTCCTATTCATTTCTATAGACATCATTTCCGAGCTGTCCCTTTAGTGACATAGTTCTATTAATAGACACGGTACCACGCGTTCAGCAGAAGCAATGTATACACTGAACAGGTGCGTGAACACCAAAATCATCAATTCTGAGTAGATTGAAAAGGTTTTTCCAATTTTGAAATCACCTAGCCTTATTACTTATATACTATTTGCTATCATTTAGTGTAAAAAATAGAAAATCTTAAAAAAGTGTCAGTCGATAAACTTTGTTTTGTCCGTAAGCGGCTCTGGCCTCAAATTTGAAGAACTTAGGAGTTTTTGGAGTTTCTGGAAAAAGGACTCAATTTTGGTCAGTGTAAACTTTTATTGATAACTGACTTAACGAGAATGAAATCTTCGCAAAATTGATTATGGGCCTTTTGTCTGAACAAATGTTCATAATTTTGATACATCCCTTGAATAACGTAAAACAACTAAAACTTAAGATAGGGTACACACTTGGTGAGAGCCCGGGTTTCATCGGAGGTTTTTCATTATCATACACACCAATCAGGACAGAAGCTCCTGAGTTCTTCAAATTTGAGGCCAGTGCCGGTTACTGACTGAAACAAAGTTCATCAACTGACATGGTTTTTATTGATTTCACGATAGGATTGCTTTAACCCATTAGCACTCAGGAATTGCACTCTGTGGTGTCGATTATTCCTCGACGAAGTTCATCACGATACCGAATAGCTCATTTGCTGTTTATTCCCATGCATTGCTAGTGTTATTCTGTAGTAAATAGTCAACGTTTTCATATGATGTAAGATTTTATGAGGTTGGCCACCAAAATCTTGTCCCTTTGGCCCCCTGAAATTCATACAAACTTACTTGGATTAGAAGTGAGCGCTCAGATGTGTCATGTTCAAACTCGAAATACTTGAGAAATTGAAGTAGGAGGATGTTGATTTCTGTTTGGTATTTCGAGGACTTAGGTATGTAGTTTATCATAAGCTATTGGGTTCGAAACCCACTGTAACCGTTTTCGTGCCGCATACGAAAAAAGTGCTGGGGCGGATTCGGGTGACTTGAGGAGTAATAGGCAGGTCGGATACGGGCGGCTTGAGTGCTAATGGGTTAAGTAGCTTACATCTTCAACCAGACAAATCGTTGTGACGCGCCACCTACACTGGTGCGCATACTGTATAACTGATATATACACGCAGTGATCACGAGAGTATAAGGCGATATTGCCTACGCGACTGTACACGACTGTTTTCAATGTGAACGCTTATTACTGTGCCACAGTTAACAAACTAGTACTAATAATCAGGCTCCAAAATGGATTGCTGATGCAATGATGATAAAACAAGTATTCCAGTCGTGTATATATCAGACTCATTTAATAATCCGATGCTATCAGTAAATCAGCCGTGTGGCGAACACGGAAGTAAATTCCCTCATTTTGAAACCACATTTTCGTCAGATATCTTGATGCAATGTTACCTTACGCACGGGATATCAAAACTAGATGAATCATTGAACACATCCCACACATTAATTCGTTACATCATACGCCTTAAGTATCAGTCTTCGCGCTAGAAATAATGAATATCAACCCATTCAATTGTGCCGCCATTTTGTTTGTGAAATAACACGCACCAGCTGATCCACCTCGTCAATGTTATGATGTCATGATGAAGTCAAAACTGGGTCAACACAAATTTTATATAACCTAGATTTCGAGGGGTTTAGTCTTTGAAAGCCCATAACTACCTTGGCGATATCTTGGCGATTTAAAGTTCTTCTACGCTAAAAGCATCGAATTATCACATGTGTAATTTTGGACAGTTATAGATGCTGCATGAAAAAACATGGTCAAATAAATCGAATTTTTGAATCTTTTTGGTAAATTTCTAAAAAGATATGAAACCCATGGCTTTCAACTTTGCGCGCGCCATAAAGAAAAACCAATTACGAAGTATATTTTTGCTTAATCCGTTCAATTCGCCCATTAGAAGTAAAATTACAGGCTACTGAAATTGCGTTTGAGTGTGCTAAAAATGGCTTTGAGCGTTGTGTATTTAGCATACGAATGATTATCGATCGGCCAGACGGTTGACTCGAGCCAAAAAAGAAATATTTTCTCGGTATTTTCAGTCCTTATTTTTGATCTAATTATCTGTAAAAAGTCAGTTTTCTCCCATCATTTAAATTCAATCTAATAGTTGTCACTCTTTTTCAACCGTTCTGCATAACCTCAAGAGTACCAATGTTTAATTTTGATGCTGGATTTAACATACATTTATTTAAATTTAGGAAAGTCCATATTAGAAATTTCTTTTCTTGTTGATTTTTGCCCTCATTTTCGTGGTTTGGGACGTGGGAAATTTTGTATGGGATCAATTTGCTGGGATCAATTAGTGAGTTACTGATGCATGCGCGTTTGGTGTTCTATTGGTGATGTCTAAAACTAAAGTGGAAATTACATCTGTCTCTTATTGTTATATTCGTTTTTTGCATGCCCATTATATTGATGAAAATAACTTGTGTTTTGATGTACGATCGATCACTGCACTACATTAATTTGCATAATTGAACACTGGATTGATATATAGTGTTCATAAGGTTTTTTGAGGGACGGGCGCCCCATGAAAATTTGAAAACTTGAAAATCAGCCCCTGTTATTTTTTGCTGCCCTTTTATAAAAGCGCCCCTACAAAAAATAAATCTAGATCGTCCCAATAAATTGAAACATTTCCGGTATATCAATAGTTGTATAAATAGTGAGTCGGATAAACGCTTCATGCCATATAAACTTATTACATACCGTATTTTCCGGCCAATAAGCCGAGGGCAGTTTTTTAGCCTAAAATACATGGATTTCATAAAGCTTCGTCCAATAAGCCGAGGCCCTTCATCAGAGATTTTAATTCACTGATTTGTCAATTAGTTCGTCTTAATTGACGATTTAAGAGGCTGACAGTAGGGCCCGCCGATGTGTGAGAGTGCTGTGTATACTATCATCGCTGAGTGACTGTGCTATATATAGACTCACTCAGCTGATTACTATACACACAGCCATACACGCAGTACGCGGCTCACTGCTGATTTGCATATATACTAATGTATGAACTGACACGTGGTAGTACGATGAACTCGCGCGTTATATAAATGTATCCCATTGCCGCTGTGCGGTGATGGAACAATCTAAGTAAAAATAAAATAGTTCAAAATAGATTATAATTGGTAGTAAATAATGACCTCAAATAAATATCGACCACTTTTCTTGATTTTGACGATCATTGAGAGCATTAGAGTGGCATAGATCGGGAAGTGATTTTTTATGTCAGATCGTATCCGCCCAATAAGCCGATCACGATATTTTGGGTAAAAATCTGAGGCTAGAAAATCGGCTTATTGGCCGGAAAATACGGTACGTCAATAATTGTAGAAAGGGCTCACCATGGTGCCGCTCAGGTAAGCCGATAGATATCCTGGGACTGCCTGGCATGCACGCGAAGATCAATGCACGACGAGTCACACTGCTGCACTCAGCAGCTGAATTATCGAAACCAGCAGCCTCAATTTTTCAAGTCTCAATGCCCGTAAAAGATCGTAGAACCCGTAGAAAATCTTTTCTTATGATTACCAAATTATTTTTCAAACATAAGTTCACTAAATGGAAATAAATATAATTCTTGCTGAGCTTTATTGACAAATCTAATTATACAGATGGAAGAACATCGAAACTATTTCATGCCCGCAGGACTACCAATCTCTGGCAGAAAAGTGCTTCAAGGAAACTGCCGACGATCACTTTCTAGACAAAGGCTATAAAAATTTTCGAACTTAGACTAGTTGATTATGATCGCAAATTCTGGGAAAATGCATCTGAGCACCTACAAATAGAACATCTTTCCGCTGCCGATAAGTGCTCGAAAGCCTCGGCGCATGTTCTTGCATACTAACTGCCCCTGGGAATTTTTTGCAATGGAGAACACCGATATACAAGATTTCTTATGCATATATACATACATCGTATTGTACATAACGATTTACCGCTGGCCCCGCACATTGTTGCAGTTATCTAGCCCAGGAAAGTCATTGCACACAGCTTTCTCACGATATACAGACATCTGGCATGCACGGTCAGCCGATTTGGCTGGTAGAAGGTAGCGTAAGACGAACATATGCTCATCGAGGCAGTCTCTGCAAGATGGAAGATACAAGAGAGCATATGAATTTTTTACTATCCAGCACAGGTCCGCGATAAGGCATGGGTTTTTAAGAAGAAAACGTGAGACAAAGGGATTGAAATATGATAAATATTTTTTATTATTTGAGTATGTTCCACAAAACCACAGACTGACTGCATGACAAGAAAGGAGTGGAAATTCTGATTAATTGGATTCAAATGATGGGAAAAATGAAAAAAACTAACCTTTTTTAGCCCACTTGGGACTAATGTCCCAGTGGGCTATTGTGTTCACTTTTCGTCCGTTCGTCCATCCGTCCCTCTGTCCGCCGCAGACGGAATCCAGTTATTTTGGGAAGTTTTGAAGACGCTTCAAGGTAATGTCTTGATATTTGGGTTATACATACAGTGCTTCATCTAGCATTAAAAAAGGGCAGGATGCTGATTTCAAATAAGGGCATTTTTTTGCGTGATTCCATCGGAGCAAGGGCACATAATAACGCACTCACGTCTGTTTTAGGGGCAAACTGCAATGTTCCCTATTGCATAGAATCGAGGTACCCCCTACTACGATTGAGGACTAGAAACTATGTTTAAATCTGATTATGCCATGAGTGACACACTTGACCACAGTACATCCTTACACCTATGCCTGTCAATGAACAAAAGTTAATCTAGATAGGGCTTTCAAAATGATTTGGAAAACCAGTTGCAGACAAAAAAATTGCAGAAAAAAGCAATCTCAAGTAGCAAATACAGCGAAAAAGAGCCAGCAATAGTGTATAGGCCTACATGAAATTGCATATTTTTAATCTTAGAAATATCAAATTAATTGATTTAAATTGATAGTGTTAGTGATTGGCAAGTAACTGTTGATAATTGGTAAGCAGCCAGCTTAAGAACACATTATTGCTATTAGGCTACTCAAACTAATTGTCTGTGCGAGTCTCTCTGTGAGTTCACCGAACAAAGTTTGTCACCTTGTATAAAAAAAAAATTGTCTAATAGTCTAGATAAAAAGATCCAGAGCATCACGATGTGTTCAAAACGAAACAATCCATCGAATATACACTACCAGCTTTACAACGGCAGTCGCTAGAATGATTGGCAGTGGTTTGGAAGTCAGCCAATTTCCTGGAAACTTAAACTAGGCCACGCGTCTGAGGCACGTTTTCACACGATGCACACTGACTGCAGAACATTTGAATATAACCACTGATCACATGAGCTACTATCGTTGATATCGTACGAGATATTTCATAGCCGTCGCAGGAAACTTACTAACAGTCGGATGTGTCGGCTTATTTTGAAAGCCCTGACTCATTACTAGTGACTGACAAGGGCAGGATGGCGGACCTACGGCAAGTGATTAGGGCACAAGGGCGAGCATGGGACACATCTGAAGGGCACAAGGGCGGCTATTTTCGGGGGCGGGGCGGACCGCCCTTCTTTTTTTGGCTAGATGAAGCACTGTACATATATCTACCCTAGACACATATTTAGCCCAAAAACTGGCCCTGTCAGAATCAACTGGCAGCCATTGTTGTTCGCCAAAATCAGCACTTTTTACACAATTTCTAAGTTTTTTAGGGAAATTTTGAAGATGATTCGATCAATAACCTGGATCTTGCGTATATATTTGAAACCCCCAAGGGCGCATTAACATAAAAAAACTGGGTCGATCTAACTGAAGATGGCCGTCCTATGTCCTTTTTTTGTGCCCAAAAATGTATATTTTGGCCCAAATTCTGAGTCCTGTAGCTTCCTACTGGTATGCCATTCATCATTGCAATTTGTGATGGGTATTCTAAAAAGTGCTTTGATTATGATCTGTCACTCAGTCATTTGTTACATTTTATAAAAACAAAAGTGGCAATGAAGCCACGGCACGAACCCCTGCCGCTCTTAAAGGGGAACTGCAGTCAAAAAATTTTAATTGGCCATTCATTTCTACATTTGTTGTTGTTTAGCATAATGCTAGTTGAAATTTCCAATTCTTCCTAATTAACTTGTATACAACGATTTTGATACTGTTATCAGCAGAATTTACGGCAGATGAGAGCCGCCATATTTAAATTCCAAAGCAAGGCATGTAAACATTGATGACGTATCCCGGCCCTTCACACACTCCAGTGTGTACTCAAATAGATACACTCATTGAAGATATCAGTTGAAAATTGCGATTAAAATACTCCTGCTGGGCTGCCAGTGGGGTCTCTACTTTTATTTATCCACTCACTGTGTGAAACATATCCAAATAATTGCTGATGTGGCATCATGCTGCAGTTTAGAACTGTTATTGGACTTAAAGTGATGAATACACTATGAATAGCAGCAGTAACACGTATCGAAGTGGGCCGCAACTACGTCACAGCCGAGAGAAAAGCGTCAGCTACGTGGAGAAAATGGCGGCGGCCAGTCACTTTACAAAACCCTCTTTTTTGGATAAAGTATTAGATGAAATGTTTTTCTGCTGTTTTGAAAATGTATTTATAAAGGTTTCTAACACATCTAGATACAAAAAATTTTTCACTACAGTTCGCCTTTAAGTCTGTTCACTCTCAAAAGAGCCAGGAAGGAGGGTCACTATGTACTGCCACTCAAATTAACAACCAATTGCAACATGACTGTATTGAGTATAACCACAGCAATGGTAAACATTACCATGTGCTCGTTCCAACTATGCATATAGTAAAAATATCTACCTTGAATTTCAATTGATATTGAAATAATATATTGGCCTAATTGAAACAAATAAACCTAAGTTAACCTATCCTAACCTAAGTGATAAGTTTTTCATTTCATTAAACTCTTTTATGCACTATGAGAATCCTTGCTATCCTAGAATTCACTGAGCATAAATGATAAACATATGGATAAGTGTAGTGCCTAAGTCTAACCAAGAAGAAAATACTGGTATTATGGCTTAATCCATTTATATAGTAAAAATCCCTTCAGTATCCCCATTTCTAGACATATTTGTTTCAACCAGCAATTTGAGGCTTCCGATGGACTGTTCTTTTGGTAGCTCTTAAGTTATCTGAGTGTCTTGTAAAACTCTGTACAAATGAATTTAGATGGATACGCCTTATGGTCCTCAAACCATGGGGGTATCTCCGACCTATTTGTGTATAAATACTGTCAGTAATATATCATCTTCCCTTTGGAATTGGATTAAACTTGAAAATTAGTTACAGACCTTGTTGATAAGTACTTGGGGCTGGTTGCGGTTTCCTAGAAGGCAAGGCATTTGCCGCTACAATCCTGGAAATTTTGTCAATTCATACATTTTTGACAAACAGGACAATAACTAAGAAAACCAAAAGCATAGAATTGTGCAATAGTAAGCGCATGGAAAGGTTGTTCATAGCGTGTAGCAGCAGTGTTATTGGTTATGCACTCAAATAATTCAATGTACACAATCAGACGCAACTAGAGCTCTGAGGTCAACAGTACATACACGCCTATCGGGCTCTTTTCAGAGTGAACATACTTAAGACTTGGTGTGCAGGCACATGCGCAGGATTTCCACATATAAACATGCAGACCCAATCATATTCGCTGAGGTAAATTTCACGGAAGAACTATAAATGGGAAAATCTGGGCTCAAATATAACAGGATATCTGATTGGCTAATGATAACATCATCTAGGCTACATTTGTAGCTGCGCACTCAGTCCAGTATGGCAGGGTTTTGTACTGTGGCAATCTCGATGCCATTAGGTTCGAAGCCCTGCCGGGAGAGGATGGGGAAGAGATTTTTAACAGTCATCAGTATTCAATTCTTGATGGAAAAAGGATTTTTGTTGAAAATATCAGGAGGTCTTTATATTTGTTAATCCTTAGCACTGTTATGTGATGCATCTCCTCACATGGTATTGGGATCACCTACTTTTTGTTCTCGCTAACTGGGCGAGTTGAAGTATGTACAACTGGTCTATTTATATTGGTACCTATGCCCGTTTTTTAATGGCAATGAATTGAGTATTGAGACATGTCGAATATTGAAATTTCAGATTGAGATTTTTAAACCACTACCACATGGGCACGGTATCTCTGGACATCTAGTTTTGAATGTATCTTAAATAGTAATTAAGTAATCATAAGTTGTAATATTGTATAGTTTTCATGCACTCTTTTTTTGTCTCACGTTTTGTATATTTCTTATCTCAGTGTATGAAATAGCACTAAAACCTACATTATTTCAGTTCCAAGTACGTGCTGGGATCATCATGTTAAAGATGGCTTCACAAGCAGACAACACCACGATAAAACAAATCACAGTTACGCTAAAACATCATGGGATGGAAGTCATAGTTCAAATGTTATAGAGGAGTTGCAGAAACAGACACTTCATGGCTATGGTAGCTCAGGTACTGCATTATCCTATACTTACGGGTTTTCTGACCTTTCATCAGAAAACCCTATTGTTATTCCCAGGAATTTTTTATTAGGGTTTTGCTTTTCACAGAAATCTTGTTATTCTGTTGATTATTTCATTGGAACCTCATGAATATGAATCTTGTGGGCAAAAGTTGTATTTAACAGGTTTTTGTATTAGCCAAAGCTTGATCTTAGCTGGGACATGCTGCAAAACATCATAGTAAATGGATTTTGTCTTAAACTGAATCAAATTCATGAGGTTCATTCGTATTATTTTCCTCCCTCTTTCCAGTCATTGAGCTTTCATCAAATAGGATGCCCTATCAAATTTGACTACTTACAGCTTATAAACATAAAATTTGTGTTTAAATTCAGACAAAAATTATCAGTCTCTCGGCACGAGTGGAATCCATGTATGCTACTGTCCATCCTATGTAATAGAAACATTACGTTTCCTACACTTTTGGCTTGGGACACTTTAGGCTCTGTATTATGTACTTACATATTTTTATCCCCTTGGTATACAAGTAGGGCATTACTTAGGTCCGAGCCATATCTAAAATCGGGTCAATCAGAAATAGGAATTGCCCACAGTTTCCCCTGGATTTCGGTATTGAAACATATCATTTTTCAAAAAAATTCCAAAAATGATGTAAAAGTATAAGGGGTGGGGTTGATGATGGTCTTACTCAGCTGGTCCAGCGTGATTGGTAAGCGGGTGAACCGTAAAAGCGTTCAACGCCTATCTTACTTATCGTTGCCTATTGCATTTCTATGCGTATTCATTGCAACACTGATTTTATATCTACTACAATGTGTATGATGTATTTCAACGATCGGTTGCAGACACGCGCGCGCTGCAACAGTAGTATTGTATATAGGCCTTCTACTGTTGCCTCGCGCGTACGTGGCAAACACCACGAGATATTATATACACTGTATACAACAGGATGATTTTTAGAAAGCATTCATGGGCGCATTTTAACTGTAATAATTCAGGGCCTGACCCATGATGCATCGAATGTGCACGTGCCACATTGGAAATAGTCATTTCCTTCTAAAATGTAATGACCCCCCGTAATTGCTTCGCGCCTTCGGCGCTCGCGAGTGCTGGTTCGCGGGTGTAACTCAAGAAAAAAAAACGAGGATTTAATAGGTCGGCGTTCTCATCCCTGGTCAATGCAATTCAATCATGACATCAGGGGTGTTGACATGAAAAATGTGAACAATGTTCTCTGGTCTCTCCCCCATTGGGAAAAAGAAACATTGATAACTAAACTCATAATCTGTTGTACCTGTAAGCTCGAACCCCACAATAAAAGGGAAAAAATATCAGAAAGACATACTGAGACCCATCCAAATGCTTTTATTTTATTTCTTGTACTCCCAGAGCTAATTTTGAACCACCCAGCAGGCAGGTTTTTCAGCCCACTTGGGACCGAGGGGCTATTGCATTCTTTTTTCATCCGTCCTCAATCTATTCGTCCATCCTTAGACTGAATCCAGTTACTTTGGGAGTTGGTAATGTCTTGGTATTTGAAGGATCTACCCTAGACATCTTCAGCCAATAAATTGGTCAGTCCAGTCAGATTCAAGATGGCGGACCAATTGTTGTTTGTGGACATCCGCAATTTTTACACATTCTTGAAGTTTTCAACGAAAATTTTGAAGACACTTTAATCAATTATCTTCATCTTTCATATATACTAGTATCCCCAAGTTCCCATCAGCATGAGAAAAATTGGGTGGATCGGGCTCAAGATGGCCATCCTGTGACCATTTTTGTGCCAAAAAATACTGAATTCTGAGTCCTGTAGCTTTTTAATGAGTTGGCATTTTTCCTTGCAATTTGTTGTGGGTATTCTATTAAAAGTGATCTTTAATACTTAAGACAGGTTATTTTTGTCTGACAATTATCACACTATTGGCAGCCATCTTAGTGTCATCAATACTCTTTCATAGGTGGAAAAAGGTTTTTTCAGAAAAATAATTTGACTTGATATTCGATTATAATGAGCACCGTCGTAGGATAAATCTCTTCACTTGGAATTCGGGATCAATTCATATGGTTTTGCCACCTGGGTATACAATTTGTCTACTTATATTAGTACCTATGCATATTTTGTAACTACAATCAATTACAAACAAAAGCTTATTTCCATATTATATTGTTACCTATGTGTTGCCGCAGTAGATTGCAAAATTGTAAGACATGACATGTTCTATGATTGTGGTGAGTTTTCAAGGTCATTGGTTTCAGTATATGGTCACCAGAGGGTGTTGAATATTGAAGATGTTAGAATGTTGAACATTTGAAACCACTTCCCAAGTGGACATGGTGTCCCTAGATTCCTAGTATTTTTCCGGGTCACTGAGCCAAAGACTTTTGCACCCAGTCGGAAATGAGAAACAAGGTACCAATTTTTCTTCACCTTGGTTTCGATTGTTTATATATGGATTAAACGTGTACCATCATGTAAATTTGGGAAAGTCCATATTAATAATTTCGTTTCTTGTCTACGCCTGTGGTGAGATTGAAAGTCAGTAGTTTCTTTCATCAGGGGGTTGTGTAATATTGTAATGATTTGTTGAGAATTTCAAACCACTTTCCAAGTGGGCGTTGTGACCCTGGACCCCTTGTTTAATTGCATTCCTCAATAAAAATAGAGTATGCACATGGGGTTAACTTTTCCTCACTCACACTGAATCTGTTTAAACCCAAAGTTAAGTAAACTGCGGAGTTAAATTCTATAATTTGGACATAATAGCTTCTGTGTATAATGACCTCACTACTCCTACTAACTCAGCAGTCAATGCAGTTAAAAGTCCAATGACAATCTAGATAAGCAGATTATAGGCATGTTACTTATGTGTCAATAAATGTCTATGCATTTGGATTTTCAATGTCCTTCATGTTTTTCAGTGAATTCATGGACTGGTGGAAAAAATAATATAGACAATGAAGTCTTTGCAGAGAGGGCTCGTGAAAATAAACGGACCTGGTCTGATGATTATGATGATGAAGTAGATCGTGGTCGGGTAAGTTAATTAATCCAATGAATCAATTCATGAACTATGCAAATTCGGTCGACATTTCTTTTCTCTAAAAATTCCTACTTTGTGGTGTTTTTTATTTTATGGGACCTTATTCAATTAATAATAATGTTCTATGATGTCTACAATGAACTTTTTTGTGGCAGTTTTTTATGTTTCATCAAATCATAACAAGAAAAATACTTTTGAGGAAAATACTGGCGCCTGGTGGAAAAATAGAGAATGTAATAATATAAACATATAGGTGAATGGGACATGGAGGTTTGTGTATTTGGGGATTTTTCATGAAACTATGGGTCCCGAGACACCATGGTCACTTTTGATATGATTATAAGACTAGTGTTAATTATTAAAGTTAGGCATATACCCCCAAAACGTCAGCTGTCATTGAGTAAATGTTGTATAACTTTTCAATAGGTGTGTCAATCCACGGGTTATATATGTGCAATAATTTGTAATTATCAAGTTTGCTGCCTTATGAATGATAGGAAAGAATCAGCTGTGTCATGTTTGCAGCACCCGCTGGTGGGAACATTGGAACGCATGTGGTCTTAGAACTTTGTTGTAAGGTGACCATTCTATGGGCTACATATTGTGAATACCTCTTTAATATAAATGTAGTGGTTTGGTGTAAATAGGAATTTATCAGATTTTTGTCTTCAGCATCTGCCAGTGAAAAATGGAATATTGTGTAGGTAAACAATTGGAGAAGAGATTGCAAAAATCTAATACTGGATGGTTTTGCCTGTGTTGAGGGGTTCTGGGGGTAATACATAATATTAGTCTGCTGTGACGTGTAGGTCAAACGTGACATGTGTCCTTACTGCTTATGGGCAGGAATATTGAAAATTCAAGTTTTTGTAATAATGGTGTTGACGTCGTTGAGGAATCCGGCTGATATATAGGTATGGGTGGGAATATACGTCCAGTTGTGTTGTAGGTTTGTGTATCTAAGACCCCATGAAACAATAAATTAACACAACGAGAGAAATCCCACAATAACAAAGCCAAAGAAAATTTGTGGCGGCCCAAGTCCAACGATGTTCATAAGAGTTTGGCAATTTCAGTTGTAGCTAATAATTAATTTGTAAAACATAAATGAATTATTTTTTGATAAATAAATATTGCATTTTCATTTCAGTTAAGTTTTTATATGTCAGTGTTATTGGGCAGAGGCAGGGGGTTCATCTAGCTGCTTATTCAGTGTGATTGATGATGAGGTAGGCCTAAGGGCAAGGCCTTCATTCAGAATGAAACAGGGGATTTCTTTAGCTTTATCGGCAACATCATCCCCAAAACTATTCAAAATGAAATAATTATCACAAATTTCATTTCATTCATCAGAGAAAATGACAAAACAACTTAAAACTTAGGTAAACAGCTGATTTAAACGTGAAACGCTTACGCGAACCCGGAAATAAACGAAAATGCCTGGATGTAGCAATTTTTTTAATACTTCCCAACTTTACGGCAATTTCCGGGAAAAGATGGCTTAACGAATCAAACTAAAACCTTTTGCAATATACACCAAAACTACTTTATTTTTACACCTGGGGGAGAACTTATTTCTAAATTTCATAATTTTTTGAAATATATTGCGTTTAAATCTTTAAAGTGTCGTAAAATCATCAAATTGCCGGTACGGTACAAACAACTACGGCATGCTTGGATGTCAATCAAGAAAACACCTGTTAAGGTTTTGTGATCCCCAGTCCCACCCCTTTTATGCGAGATCGCCTAGAAGATGGGCATCTCAAAACTGCATTTTTCAAAATCAGCAGTGAAGAGTACGGTACATGCGCACCTGTCAATCAACAATCTTTAGTCACCATGTTGGGAAGTTTTGAAGACGCTTCAAGGTAATGTCTTGATATTTGGTTTAAACATGTATCTACCCTAGACACATCTTCAGCCCAAAAACTGGCCCTGTCAGAATCAAGATGGCCGACTGGCAGCCATTGTTGTTAGTAAAAATCAGCACTTTTTACACTTTTTGAACTTTTTAAGGGAAATTTTGAAGACGCTTAAATCAATAACCTTGATCTTTCGTACATATTTGAATACCCCAAGGGCCCATCACCATAAGAAAAATTGGGTTGATCGGACTCATGATGGCTGTTTATGACCTTTTTAGTGCCCAAAAATGTTAATTTTGGCCCAAATTCTGAGTCCTGTAGCTTCCTACTGGTTTGCCATTTCTCATTGCAATTTGTGAAGGGTATTCTTTGGAAAGGGATGTTTTATACCTGAGCCAGAAATTTTTGATCGGCCAATTAGGACGCAATTGGCGGCCATCTTGGTATCATCAGTACTCATTCATTGGTGGGAAAAAGTTTTTCCACATTATATTGATACCTAAGCATATTTTGTTACCACAATCAATTACAAAGTTGTAGCTCATGACATTGTCTATGATTGTGGTGAGTTTTAAGGACATTAGTTATTCTATATGGTCATCAGGGGGCGTTGAATAGTAGAATGATTTCCTTATTAGAAAGGTACCTAGGCATATTTTGTTCCCATGATCAATTGCAAAGTTGTAGTTTATGACATGTTCTATTATTGTGGTGAGTTTCAAGGTCATTGGGTTTTGCATATGGTCACCAGGGGCATTGAATAGTAGAAATACTTAGTATTTCCATATTAGATTGGTAACGAGGCATATTTTGTTATCACAATCAATTACAAATCGTAGCTGCTGACATGTTCTATGATTGTAGTGAGTTTCAAGGTCATTGGTTTTTGTATATGGTTACCAGGGGGCGTCGAATATGGAAATTGTTAGATAGTTGAGCATTGGAAACCACTGCCCAAGTGGGCATGGTGTCCCTGGACCCCTAGTTGTTTTATATATTCAATTTGTACAACTGACATATTAAAATACAGCCATTTCATATAATTGTATAAATTTCGTCTGTACCATAGTTTGTCTGTTCACCTGGGGGAGGCGGATCACCACTTTTTTGCGGATTGATGTGTCACCCTGATATAATTTGCATACTTCGTAATCATATAGATCTACAATGTCATATCGAACAGTTCATGACATTTCATAGCTCTACTACTACTACATAATAATAATAATAATAATAATAATATAATATAACTTATGACTATAGTGTCAATATGTGCTTTAAGGTCGTAATCAACATGTGACATTACTCAATATGTTTTCACAATAATTAGCTATAGTCAGTGCTCATCGATAATTAATTAATGTCTCTCAAACATGTCACTAGGTGTTTGTTTGTGAGTCCTGATGTCTACAACTTGTCTGACACCTAGTTCTCACATTATACTCATGATTCTGTATATAAAGACTATGTAAAGCTATGATAATCATTCTCATTCCGGGATGCAATAAAGATTGTACATATAAGGTTTAACTGCCTTGTTGTTCCTGATGGATGGAATCCTGTACCGCTGGTGTAAATGCTAGTTCCCCTGCCGATACAACAACCAGCCGGTTACAGATGAATAGGTTTAAAAATTTAGTCTTCAAAATATTTACTGAAGATATATAAAGTTTCACATTAGAATGATCAATGTACGTATTCTAATCAATTATCAAATAAAGTCATCGGAAATATGCTCATAATATTCCAACTGCTGGTTGTAAACTACAGTGCACATGTTTCATGTGACTGTTTAACATCTCTCATTGGTAGTGGCTTCTGAAACGTTTTTATGGTTCTCATTTATGTCTGGTAACGTCTTAAGAGGGCGCCAAAAATTAATCTATTTTACAATAATAAAAAGTACACTTGATTCTACATTTGAGAAGATTCTTGGGGGTCTTAACCTCAGGATTTTGTCCTTTTGATAAGCTGAGGATGCAAGAGGAATCAGTAATCTAATTGAAAATGCTATACACAGCTCTTCACTTGTGATACCAGCTTTTCTTTCCTTCTAAATGGATTGGTTCTTTTAATTTATAGACCAAGAAAAATCGTAAGGAATCTTTACCTAGAAGAAGTGAAAACTATGGCTATAAATCGGGAAATCCTTTTCAACGCTATCATGAAAACCGAAATCGGAACAAGGTATGTAAGAATGTAAAAATTTTATTTTCGGATCTCAAAACCTATAATGCTTAGAGAACGTATCATTTATTATGAACTTTCGCTTTATCGAAGTCCATTTTGTTATCGCATATGAAACTTTCTTCCTTTGGTACAAAATAACTTCCAAACAAGGCTTAGTTTCTCTTCAGAACTTTTTAAACATTCAATGCAGTAATAAAAGTTCTAACCCTATTGAATTTCATCGTAATCCGTTGCTTATTTATCAATTTAGTTATTTATTTGTTGATGGAACTACATTTCGATTCAGAAGAACACGTGCCCTTTTACATATATTCATGCTTCACACACGTGCTCATTACAGACTCGCTGCTATGTGATGTATTGATCTGTGCATGTATATGAAAAGCGCGCCTCGCGCGTGGCCTAGTTAAAGTTTTCTTGGAAACTGCAAATGATTCAATAGCCAGGGTTTGTGGACGTGAAAATCAGTGAATTCTATAGAAGGGCAGTAAAATTGGGAACTTGGAAATTGGAACAAACTTCGTACACAGTGTATAGAAATCTTCACACCATGAACGTGGCGAGTGTCTATTTGAGTCAGTGGGAAAAATCCGCTACCATGTTTATTCATGATAATTCATCTGCAGTTGTGTGTGATGGATCATATCAAGAGACAGATTTTCATGAAAACTTCTTGATTCAATCAAGTGGGGACATCTTTGGCTTTTTTGATTACTTGGAGCACGGATTCTCAAAAATTCTGCCAAGAACTTCATGCCGAAGATAGGTAGACCTATGCGTTTCCATTCATAATTCGAAAAATGACATTTTTGCGTTCACTTTTCATCCATCCGTTCGTCCGTCCGTAGAAGGAATCCAGTTATTTTGGTAAGTTTGGAAGACGCTTCAATGCAATGTCTTGATATTTGGGTTACATGTGTATCTACCCTAGACACATCTTGAGCCCAAAAACTGGCCCTGTCAGAATCAAGATGGCCGACTGGCAGCCATTGTTGTTCGCCAAAATCAGCACTTTTTACACATTTTTGAACTTTTTGAGGGAAATTTTGAAGACGCTTTGATCAATTACCTGGATCTTTTGGATATATTTGAATCCCCCAAGGGCCCATCAGCATAAGAAAAATTGGGTTGATCAGACTCAGGATGGCTGTCCTATGACCTTTATAGTGCCCAAATATTGGGCCGAATTCTGAGTCCTGTAGCTTCCTTCTAGTTTGCCATTTCTCATTGTTATTTGTGATGGATATATGTAATTTGTGATGAATAATACAATAACTTAGTATTTCCATGTTATATTTGTACCTATGCATATTTTGTTACCGAAATCGATTGCAAAGTAGTAGTTCATGACATCGTCTATGATTGTGGTGAGTTTTAAGCACATTAGTTAATCTATATGTTCAGAGGGCGTTGAATATTAGAATAACTTAGTATATCCTTATTAGATGAGTACCTAGGCATATTTTGTTACCATGATCAATTGCAAACTTGTAGTTCAGGACATGTTCTATGATTGTGGTGAGTTTCAAGGCTATTGGGTTTTGCATATGGTCACTAGGGGACGTTGTATAGTAGAATAACTCTGTATTACATATTAAATTGGTAATTGGGATTGGCTGTTTTTGGGATATACGGAGAATTCCGGCGCTACTAAAATGATTATGGGAAAGCCATAGAATGGCGTACGTTTCATTGGACTAGGTGCCGTATACGTACGAATTTTATATGCTCATTGCTGGTGAGGATGTAATTATTTCACACATCCGCCATAGGTATTGTTTCATTTTAATACCCGGTGATTGTTTTGATTGACATTGAAGTGTAAGCGAACATTCACTTACACGAGGCCTCCACCTGTGCGTGCAGAGTGCTACACGACACACACACAAGCTCGTACAGTACTATACACTATACATTACTCAAGGTGATGTTGTAACGCGTGCGCGCTTGACATGAAAATAGGCTGAATATTCGTAGCAGAAGATGAGCGCTGTGTTTTCTGTTTGATAGAATTTGTAATAAATTATATTTCTTGTGAACTGAAAATATTAAGCAGCAAACTAAAAGTAAAGGTCGAGGTCTGAATATTGTAGTCGTAAATTCCAGGATTTAAAACGATCTAATAACCGATTTCTTCTGTACCGGTATTTTAACTTCTGCGGCCAACATTGGAAGAGGTTACCATGACCCAATATTCAGCCACCCTCTGATACATCATATGAATTTTAGGCCATCCCATATTAATGGTCTGTTTGCCGTAACCCGACCGACCCGACTTCAAAGGTACCGAGTGAAAACTTTTTTTCTGGGATTCATTGAAATAAATTTTATTTTTGATATAAACGGCCGACCGACCCACTGCCTACGTATGAGCTAGGTATTATATATGTTTGAATTCAAGTGTGCATCGTGTGAAAACAAGCCATCTCAATGTGGCCTAATTTAAGTTTTCCAGGAAACTGGCAGTGTTCCAATAAGCTGCCATTCATTCTCCTAGTGACTATATCAAAGCTGTTAACATAAATCCGCGCACATATTCGATGTACTGTTTCATTTTTAACACAGAGATGACGCTCTGGACGAAGTTATAATTTTAGAATAATTCTCGAAATCTACGCTATTAGACAAATTTCCCGTGCACAACGTAGATGATTTTTTTTCTTACCTACCGACTCATCCTGAAATGTTGAGTCGGTGTTTACGGCAAACAGACAATTATTTTGGGATAGGCCTTATTTGAATATTTTTTTCATATTGTGAAACATATTTTTTTGGAAAATTTAAAATAATTTCCCTACCACGCCTACCTGTACCCTACAAACTTTTGGACTTGGACCGTAACCAAATGTATATCTTTGGTCTTATTTTACTACAAAATAATTCTTTAAGAAAGATAAAATACAATATAAACTTGTGGATCTTTGAAGTCACGAATTAAAAAGATTTTTCAAGCAATGCCCTTACTCCAAACAACCTCTAGCTTTCAAGGTAAACCACACTTTGCCCATGGGCAATTTATTTGATATTTTCTGTCCTTATTTTTGATTTTTGATCAAATTATCTGTAAAAAGTCAGTCTTCTCCCATCATTTGAATTCAATCCAATAGTTTTCACTTTTTTTTATTTGTTCTGCTTTTAGTTTCTAATCTAGAGTACTTATGTTTAATTTTGATGCTGGTTAAACATACACTCATAATAATTTAAGAAAGTCCATATTAAGAATTTCGTTTCTTTTTTTGTACTATGCCATCAGTGTTGCCACTTTTTAAGTCTTTAGGCATAAGTTTTAATTCTGAAATACAGCCGGTAAGTTTTTAAATCTTTGGGCATAAGTTTTAATTCTGTTATATAACTGGAGAGTAGCAATAACCAGTTTTAAACAAAAAGATTTGGAGTTCAAGAAAGAAATTCAAAAGGATTATACTTGATAACTTAAGCTGTGACTTGTAAGGTTTTCAGACAGCACGTGCAGGTTTGCCGTGAAAAACCCACTTACACTGACATCATTGTTGTCACACATTTCCACAAGTGTTGTACCACCATTTGCTTGTATGTGCGGAATAGTGTATATGCAATGGGTATGGCAAATAAAGTTTTTAGTAAAATATGTAATTGAAGTGACGTAAATTTATGGAAACAAGCTTTTGGTGCGCTTTATGAATAGCAAAGCTATGGCACACTATTAGATTAGATTAAGAACAATGAACTTAGATTTATTAGATAGATTTTTAGCTCTAAAGGAATGAGAGAGCTATTACGAGCGTGTCAGCATCGTGTCATGTATGTTTACCGCGAACCAAAGCACACCATTTTTACAGTCATTGAATTTACGAAAGATCGGATTAATAGGGCTAAATACGCTGAAAAATAGATCTGGCAACTTTGTGTTCAAGATTGTTTCACATTATATTGGGTTAAATGGTGATAGAAGTTGCTCACAATAATATTAAGAAGATTTTTAGATAGACAATATCCTTGAAAGCCTTAAATTTTTACAGTAAGACCGAAATTAACGCCGAGTTGTAAGGCAGTGTGGCATGCTTTTGTTCATTTACTGCGTACATATTGCGTAGCAACAATTGGATTCTGTGGGATTCCTCATTAACGGGGTCTACCAATGCATTGCAACAACCAATCAGAGCTACGCACACCTGCTACGGACTCCCGTCGATAGACTGTTTAGTAACACATTTTCCTTGCCAAACTTGTATTCTAAATCTATATTGTATGAAAATAGAAACATTAATTTGAAAATATTTTGCATTCTAAAATTGATTTTTGGTGCACCAGTGGTGAATAAAACGTGCACATGAATATTCGGATGAATTTTACGCAATACTTTGCGTATAGAAAATAATAGAAAAAACACCGAACAGGCGAACTAGTATTGTTTGGGATATAAGTCATTGTCATTCTTTGCAATGACGCGGTTACTCCGTAGCGGTCCCGTCTTTGAATGGGCATCGTGTGGGGAGAATGAGCATTGTGAATGCATCTCGTTGTGACGTTTGATTCCCGGCTGCAGCAGTTTGTATACACGATGTCGCGATGGAATCGATCTTACTCTTTGAAGAATCTGGTGCGGTATGGTCCTTGGATCCGCACCACGCCGATAGAGTTTAACATGGTTCATTCTTCTGACCGCGAACGAATCTACTCGTATATTACTAAGTGCATCCCTCCATCGTTAGCTGGTATTTTGAACTTCGACAAATATCTCATCTATGCACTTCACAAGGATGTAATAAACCTCTTGGTCCATGGGTAATTATTATGAATGAAATAAACTCAATAATTTTAACGATTTTCAAAATTGTTAAAATTATTATCGGTCCAATTATTATGAAAAATTCTTTGAAAGTGATAGACATAGATAACTGGCCATATTTCACTCTAAAGTTGATATCAGAACAAATCGACCTGACGCATTTGTTCCTGCCTACCACTGTCCGAGGCGTCAAGTCTCACCGTAGTGCCCAGGGCAGTTGCTTAAGCAAACAGATATGCATAATTAGAAGAGTTGTAGAATGAACAATGTAAATATGTCGAGAGCACAGGACCTTCGGTCCTCTAATAAAACTGTACGTGAAATGTACGTCTGGAATAATCTAACGAATTACAGTCTGTTATCCCCACTGCATATATTTTATACAAAACACTTTTATATTCAAAATGGTGCAAAAATTATTTCTGTGTATCGATTGACTTGATGATAGAAAAGAAGAAGGTAGTTTGTTATCAATCGAACGTACCTTAGGACAATATTTTTTCAGGATTAGAGATGACGGGTAGCCTATCAACACAATGTCCATGGTAGCTTTTTCTGATTTTCAGAATTTATTCCTATTTAAACAATGTTATTCTTGATCCTATTCTCGAAGAATGGTCGCTGTCGGAAATCCGGAAGAGAGCAAAGTAACGACTGAACTATCAGCTTGGAATACCAAAACTGGACTGACTTTATTTTAGACACAAACTATTTATATACATTGAGTTACAAGGCAGGTGGAGACACGGAAAATGGTAGAAAAATAAAGGTGACGAGTAATGACATGACAGGGAGACAAACAACAATTAACGAATCCAGGTAATAATACCAGAAGTAAAAATCACACCATAGGTAAAAATTCCAGAGGTAGAAATGCCAGAAGGAAATATGAGGAAAAATAAGCGAAGAATTATGATAACAGGTATGATAATAAAAAACAAAAGTTTTCGACAAGTTAGTTTGCTGTAATTCATTTATTACATCAAAGCAACAATTCGATGAATAGTTTTTAAGTTTTGATGCACTTGTTTCTTAAAATCATTGAATCAATTTATCCTTCTGGCATTATTTCCTCTGGCATTTTTACCTCTGGCATTTGTATACCCCTGGCGTTTTTACCTCTGGCATTTTTACTTCTGGTATTATTACTGCGATAATTAGAGACATTTAAACGATAATTAGAGACATTTAACATTAAACAAATATAAGCTATATATAAATATGAACAACCATTATATATGAATTTTAGCTTTGATATACTATACTATTCTATGATTTGATTTGTTTGATGCAAACTGAAATATGGAAGGTGTTACTAAGGTTCTTTTTATTAATTACCAGTACTGATTGATTTAAATATTTTTTAAACATTGTGTTTCATATTTCAATGAGATGTAACAGAAATAAATTCAATCTATTACCAATAGCACTTTTCACAGGTTGGCTGCCCTACTCGATACTGTGTAATCTACCAATGCTTCAAGGCCCATCGGGTTCTTGTCTGGAATTTGAGATTTTCTTGACAAAGTCTCAACCTCCATCGACCTCTTGTTATAATTTTGGGGTCTGGAACTGGTATAGCAATGTTCACTTTTTTCAAGTTTATTCTGGAACTTGCTTACTCGACATAGACAACAAAGGCTTCCGGACACACATGGTATGTGTCTGAATTTGTTCACCCTAAGGCTGACTTAACGAAATTGAGTGAGTATGTCAATTCTTCTGAATATCACATGCTATATATTATTGGTTATGATAAGAACAAACAGTCTGACATGTGACAGACTGGTAGCTGACAGGTGACAAACTGGTCATTGTTTAATCCATTGGTGGGTTATCTGTCTGAGCAAAAATTCATTAATTAATAAGGAAACAAATGAGCAGATAATTATAGTTAAGAAACAATAATTAGACCTAAGATATAATAATTAGACATCCCTGACGTCCTGGTTCCGCCGGGACAGTCCCGGTTTTATAAATTTTGTATCCCGCTGTACCGGAGAGACGCAATTTGTCACGGAAATTTCATTTAGTCCTAAATTACCAGTGGGAGTTAACATTTTATGAATAGCCCATAAAAATCCCGGAGAGAATTGCCTCATTCAGGTATTAATTCTGCATTGGTCCCGACACTTGCTCGCTTGAGCTAACATAATCGATCCAACTGAGTTGCCACAGCAATGCCACACCCCACACGAGAGACTGTGTGTATGAGCTACATAGGCCTATGTTTGAAATCAAGTGTGCATCATGTGAAAACGTGCCTTGAGTGTGGCCTAGTTTATGTTTTCCAGGAAACTGGCAGTGTGCCAATAAGCTGTCATTCGTTCAACAAAATGAGACAAAATGCATTCGCGCACGATAAAAGAGGAGAGCTCGGCCTCCCATAGACACAATCAGTAGTGCTGTCAATCAAACTTGCCGCACGCTAATTGCTAATCGACTATTTCCGCCTGGTGTTCAGAGTCCTCCAAATTCTACAGACATAGGCGAGAAGACGTAAAATAGTATCAACAACTCATTTATAATTGATACAAATTACAAAATGAACAAGTTGCATTGCCCAACATAAGTAATTTTCAGCTCATAAAGACACAGCTTTTTTGGATAATTGCTCGTAGAGCAGCTAGGGGCAATCTGGCATCACGTCAATCAAAGCAAAGCAGCTAATTATGAAACGGAATTCAAGTTGTGTTTAAAAAACAACAGGCCTATATTCTAATATCTCGGATCATCATGACATTGTTTCACTGTAAAATTTAGTAGGTTTTTTCCCTGAGATCCTCCTTGTAAATGTCCTTGAAAATGTGGCTGGATATTTTTGTCCCTGACAGTTCTAATAATGTCCCTGAAGAAATTTGAATATGTCCCTGAGGTAGATTTTTTAAATCTGGCATGTCTGAATAATGTCGAAGTAGAAAGGGCTTTGTTGTAATCTCCCCTACTATGTTTTGGAAATAAAAGAAATATAATAGTAAAGTTGAATAGGGAGACTGCTTGTTAAATATATGAAATGAGACTAAACATTTAGTAAATAAACAAATAAGAATAGGCAAAAATCTTTGTCATATCGGACCCAAGGGCTGATATCATCAACATAGTATAGCCAACAATTAACAGTCCATTGTGATTTTATCGCGTTGTGGGGGCATACTGTATTCACTTCGCAATGGTCCGTAGTGGTTTCTGTGCCCTAGCACCTAAACCCTTTGACAGAGCCTATGTCAACAGTCTTGCCGATCGATAATCATTCGTATGCTTAATACACTACGCTCGAAGCTATTTTTAGCACACTCAAACGCAATTTCATTAGCCTGTAATTTCACTACTTATGGGCGAATTGAACGGATTAATCAAAAATATATATCGTAATTGGTTTTTCTTTATGGTGCACAAAGTTGAAAGCCGTGGGTTTCATATTTTTTGAGAAATTTACCAAAAAGATTCAAAAATTCGATTTATTTGAGCACGTTTTTTTATGCAGCATCTTTGAATGTCCAAAATAACACATGTGAAAATTCAATGCTATTTGTGTCGGAAGAACTTTATATCACCAAGATCTGACGCTTGGTTCGGTAGTTATGGGCTTTCAAAGACGAAACCCCTCAAAATCTTGGTTCTATAAAATTTGTGTTGACCCGGTTTTGACTTCCGTCATGATGTCATAACATTGAACGAGGTGGATCAGCTGGTGCACGTTATTTTACAAACAAAATGGTGGCACGATTGAATAGGTTGATATTCATCATTTCTAGCGCGAATACTGATATTCAAGGCGTATGATATAACGTTTTATTGTGTGCGATGTGTTCAATGGTTCATCTAGTTTTGATATCCCGTGCGTAGGGTAACGTTGCATCAAGATATCTGATGAAAATGTGGTTTCAAAATGTGGAAATTTACTTCCGTGTTCGCCACACGGCTGATTCACTGATAGATTCGAATTTTTAGACATGAGTCTGATATTGACACTACTGTAATACTTATTTTATCATTATTAATTGAAGTTATTTGATTAGTGATCCGTTTTGGAGCCTGATTATCTGTATTAGTTTGTTAACTGGTGCACAGTGTGTTCAGCCTGGTCCTAAATCCTCAACAAACAACGACAAAAATTCACAGTTCCAATACGCTCATTTATTTACAATGACAGAACGACTAAGGGAGTGAGTGAGTGAGGTTTGCTACAAAGGTACAAAAAATACAAGATTTAGACAAATAACATTCAAAAGGCCAAACTTTAGTTTGAAATCCAGCAAATCTAAATTGATATAAATACTTACAATAACTGTGCCGTACAAGGGGTATATAGAACCAGACTGACGCCTAGCCAAGAATTCACAGGTTTAAATACCGTGCTGGTCATAAGCGCGAAAAATGTTTAAGTTCGCGTAACAAAATGATGAATTGCAGGATTTAATACGCTTCAAACACAGTACAATCACACTACTGAATGTTGAATACATTATAGAAATAGCTCTAAAGAAATATAATAAATCAACATATATATCTATATGAAATACACCAGTTTCCAACACAGTGGAGCGTTCGTGTACAGTCGCGTAGGCAATATAGCCTTACACTCTCGTGTTCACTGCGTGTATGTGTCAGTTATAGAGTACGCACGCCACGGTATAGGTCGCGCGTAACAACGATTTGTCTGAGTGAAGATGAAAGCCACATAAAGCAATCCTATCGTGGAATTATTAAAAATCATGTCAGTCGATGAACTGTTTTGTCAGTAACCGACTGACTGGCCTCAAATTTGAAGAACTTGGGAGCTGCTGTCCTGATTGGTCCGTATGATAAAAATGAAAAACCTCTGATGAAACCCAGGCTCTCACCAAGTTTGTACCGTATCTTATATGGTCACTCATAGTTTTAGTTGTTTTATATCATTCAAGGGATGTATTGCAATTATGAACATTAGTTCAGACAAAAGGCCCATGATCAATTTTTGGGAAGATTTCATTCTCGTTAAAAGTCAGTTATCATTATAAGTTCACACTGATCAAAATTGAGTCCTTTTTTATATATATTTTTTTTCTTTTTTTATTTTCAATGAAATGATTTTTTTGCATACCGGTAGCCTACGTGATAGATTTTTACTTCACACCAGTTTGGCGAGCCACTGGACCATTGGTCCTTTATCTTCAAATTCAACAGTTGTATTGTACTATATGAGGTTAGTAACTGATTAGATTTTGGGCCCTGTAGGTCTTAGCTCAAGGTTACGGGAAGCCATTTTGTAAATTTCATTTCCGGGCTCTAACTCATAAATGGTTTAAGATAACTGAAATTCTATGGATGGGTTATCCTAGGGACCGTGGGTAACTGATTAGATTTCAGGTCCTGTTGGTCAAAGGACAAGGTATCTAGAAGCTGTTATTTTTCAATTCCGGGCTCTATCTCACAGACGGTTTAAGATAAATTGGTGACATTTTTTGGATGGGTTATCCTAGAGACCTTGAGTAAGTGATTACTTTTCGGGTTCTGTAGGTTAACCCATTAGCACTCAAGCCGCCCGTATCCGCCCTGCCTATTTCTCCTCAAGCCGCCCGAATCCGCCCTGGCACCTTTTTTGTATGCTGCGCAAAAACTGGTATAGTGGGATTCGAACCCAATAGCTTATGATAAACTACACACCAGTTTGAACATGACACATCTGAGCGGTCACTTCAGATCCAAGTAAGTTTGGATGAATTTCAGGGGGCCAAAAGGACACGATTTTGGTGGCCCACTTCATCAAATCTTTCATCATATGAAAGCCTTGACTATTTACTACAAAATAACACTAACTTGTAATGCATGGAAATAAATAGCAAATGAGCTATTGGGTATCGTGACCGAACTTTGATTTTACCTTGAATTTTCTGAAGATTTATTGACACTGCATACTGCAATTCCTGAGTGCTAATGGGTTAAAGGTAAAGGTCACTGGGAGCTGTTTTGTATTTTCCATTTCCAGGCTCTAAATTAATAAACGGTATAAGATAACTTAGTGAAATTTTATGGACGGGTTACCCTAGAGACCGTGAGTGACTGATTAGATTTCTTGTATAGGTAGAAGGTCAAGGTCGCCAGAAGCCGTTTTGTATTTTTCATTTCTTGCCTTCATAAATAGGTCGACATACACTCAGGCGTTTCAGCGACATTCTAGTCTTTCAATAATTTGAAATGAACAAAATAATGATGATGATGAAATGCGACAGTTTATTTTCAGAATCTCATATGAAACTTACTTCCTTTGGTGCAAAATAGCTTCCAAACAAGGCTTAGTTTCTCTTTTGGAACTTTCAAAACATTCAATGTAGTGATTAAATCTCTAACAGTACTGAATTTTATCGGAATCCATTGCTTATTAATTATGGACTTTCGCTTCAGTGAAGTCCATTTTGCTATTGCATATGAAAATTTCTTCCTTTGGTGCAAAATAACTTCTGAACGAACCTTAATTTTTCTTCGGAACTTTCAAAACATTCAATGCAGTAATTAAATCTCTAACCCTATTGAACTTCTAACCCTATTGAATCCATTGCTTATTTATTAATTTAGTTATTTATTTGTTGTTAAACTACATTTCGTTTCGGAAGAACACATGCCCTATTTTGTATATTCATGCTTCACACACATCCGCGGTACATACACTCACTGCTATGTGGTGTATTGATCTGTGTTTGTATATGAAAAGAGCGCCTCTCGTTTGCATATGATTCAACTAACTGCCAGGGTTCATCGCAGCAGGCCGTGAAAGCAGTGCATTTTATAGAAGGGCAGAAATTGTGAAAGGGGGAAGTGAATCTTGGAAATTTTTCAATTTGCAAAAAAGAAAGTGTCTAACAAACTTCGTACACACTGTATGAAATGAATGGAATTGTCACACCATAAATGTTGAGACTAAGTGTCTATTTTGAGTCACAGGGGAAAACCCACTACCAGGTATATGCATGATGAATTGTCATGCAGTTGTGTTTGAATACAACATGTACATGGCAAATTTTACGGTTGTTGGTACCAATATCTACTTGCAAACTTTGGACTGCTCGTATATGAACGTAACAAAAAGTCAACAAAAAAGTATTACGTTCGTTAACAAACTGCGGCCGGCGCTCATATAAAACCAGTGACTTGAAGCGCCAGTATCCTAGATTCGTATACACTGTGCTGTGTGTGCAACATGTGATATTCCTGGCAGTCAGCCAGTGCTCAGTCAATCAATGAGGCTCCTGAATGGTTACGCTGTTACGTTCAATACACTGTTTAATTTCCTCCTGATCAGGTACTCCACACGTAATTTAGTTCCCCTTACCTGATAATCACTTACGAAACACGAATGATGGAAGGAAAGATGTCATTATTTATCAATTTACCATAAAAATCAATCAAAACCTGCATAATTGTAAAATATCGCAAGATAGATCCAGTGTGTATAAAGCCAATCGAACGTAATCATAATTTGACTTTGGTCATAAAAATCAAATTTTCCGGCAACGTATCTGTAACTGTTGTTTAAAGGCCGAGGAGTATGGATGCTAGTTAACCGGGTGGCAAACACTTGAGATCGGCCGTCCCACTTACTACAGTATCTTGTTTATAATGTTTAGAGTGAGCGACGATGGCTCACAACATTAACTGCTGGTCACACACAGTTTTATAAAAGTTTTCATATCAAGTTCTAAACTAATTTCAACTAATCTAGTCATAGTGGGAATAAAAATATGATGCTAGTGATGAATTTTTGTAGAGATAGGGCCAAGATTAACGATTTTAGAGACACCTCAAATGTTTTGAAAATCATTAATTTTTATCCAATTTTGATGGTAGATAGCTTAGCAAGTGTACGAAATTTCAGACTGATCCATTGACCATAAAAAAAGTTTTGATGTTGCCAAATTTTTGTACTATGAATGAGGCTATGTTTTGTTTATGTATACTGATGAATATAGGTATCATATTACTGTTACTGTGCTCTCTGAGCTACACTAATTCACTGGATAACTCCTCACTCTATGTCATTCAAAGATTCAAATTTTGAAGGAAATGCTAACTAAAAAGCTTTATTTCTCGAAGAGGAGGGCCTAAAACACATTTTTGACTGCAGAAATGAATATATTACACATTAATACATATGTCTGACAAAAAGGAGGATCCAAATCGGATAACTGACAGAGAAAATAGGAGAATTCCAGTTTCAACCGTTGGTGCTCTCCACTGCACTATGGCTTCATGGGTACTGCCATCTTTGACATTGATTGGGCTTTTATACTGCTCCTCGGCCTTTAAATGTTGCTCGTGCTGTCATATTCCTGGAGGGTCAATCAAAAGGGCAAATGACGTTGCGCAACAATATATGGCACAACAATATATGACTTATCAGTAAATCGATGTAGTTGAAGGTAATAGTGTTTGACTTCACAAAAAATTCGTTACGCTCGGAAAAGTTTACGCGTGCTTTTGCTTGACAGTGTTCTCCTAGGGAGCCTCACAGTTCACCACTAAAAGCAAGCATGTGAACTGTTTATCGATCTAGTGTACCAGCATTATAGCTGGCTGATACACGCGCGCTGTAGTACCCAATCATTCAACATACAGATATTTGACGGCGGTGCGTTACGTTCAAATATTGCTTGTTAACTTTCGTTTATTTCAGATTAAAGTGATTCTATACTCAATTTAATGCATTGTGTTGTGAGATTAGGATGTTAAGAAAAGAAATGTATCTTTGATGAATGGAAGGGAAATTTGTTATTTTGTGGAAAGCCCCATTTCTAATCGGTCGTCGAAGATCAGTAGATCAGCGCAGTCAAAAACTTTTTCAAAATAAAATATTACCTGGTTTGATTGATATCCGTACAAACCTGTTAAGTTTCAAATATTAGAGGAGATTTATGACACATATTCATGAAACAAGTTTTTATTTGCTGACCCTGAAGAAAAGAATCCCTCCATCAAAAATTTTGACTTCGTTGGTACCCATTATTGTGAAATCTGCCAAAGTGCTTCACGGAGATTTTGTCAATAGACAAATTTTCAAAAAAATTCTTGATTCAATCAATGGTGGACATCTTAGGCTTTTTTGTTTACCTTTGTCAGCGATATGATGTGATACGAATTCATGCAAAATCGCGTTACGTTTTTTTGTGTGAGCATTTGTTTCATTGGTTCTCGGCTTAAAGGACATATAATCGATGCGATTGAAGACATGGGGAACCTCCGTCGATGACTTGGTCAACTGAATTAAAATTCTACGAAAAACTGTTTTTGGCGGGAAAATTCTGAGCTCTCGCGTATAAAATTGCAATGACCTCGATTGGGGGGCGTCGTCTCTACGACCGGATGGGATTGGCTGTTTTTGGGATGTACGGGAAATTCCGGCGCTACTAAAATAATTATGGGATTCATATGGGATTATTATGGGATTGGATGGGTTTCATTGGACTAGGTGCCGTATTCGTACGAATTTCAAATGCTCATTGCTGGTGAGGATGTAATTATTTCACACAGGTATTGTTTCATTTTAATACCCGGTGATTGTTTTGATTGACATTGAGGTGTAAGCGAATATTCACTTACGCGAGGCCTCCACGTGTGCGCGGAGTCCCACACAACTCACACAAGCTCGTACAGTACACTACTATGGGTGATGCTGTAACGCATGCACGTTTGACATGAAAATAGGCTGAATAATCGTAGCAGAAGATGAGCGCTGTGTTTTCTGTTCGATAGAATTTGTAATAAATTGTAATTTCTTGTGACCTGAAAATACTAAGCAGCAAACTATAAGGTCTGTCGAGGTCTGAATATTGTAGTGGTAAATTCCAGGATTTTAAACCATCTAATAGCCGATTTCTTTTGTACCGCTATCTTAGCTTCCGCAGCCAACATTGGAAAAGGTTGTCAAGACCCAATATTCAGCCACCCTCTGATACGTGACATCATATGAATTTTAGGCCATCCCAAAATAATGGTCTGTTTAACCCGACCAACCCGACTTCAAAGGTACCGAGTGAAAACTTTTTTCTGGGATTCATTGAAGTAGATTTTGTTTTTGATAAAAACGGCCAACCGACTGACCCACTGCCGACGTATGGGCTACGTATGTTTGAATTCAAGTGTGCATCGTGTGAAAACATGCCTTGACATGTGGCCTAGTTCAAGTTTTCCAGGAAACTGGCAGTGTTCAAATAAGCTGCTCTTCATTCTAATAGTGACTATATTAAAGCCGGTAACGTAAAAGCGCGCACATATTCAATGTACTGTTTCATTTTTAACACAGAGATGATGCTCTGGACGAAGTTATAATTTAAGAATAATTCTTGAAATCTACGCTATTAGACAAATTTCCCGTGCACAACGTAGATGATTTTTTTGCGATATTGTTTCCATGTAAAATAGCCCAAAGGTGAAAAATTTGTTTTTTTTTGCCCAAAAATTTTGCAAAAAAAAAACCGACTAAATACCGACTGCTGCAAAGTTGAGTCGGTGTTACAGCAAACAGACAATTATTTTGGGATGGCCTTATCTGAATATTTATTCATATTGTGAAACATATTTTTTTTTAAATATAAAATAGTTTCCCTGCCGCGCCTATCTGTACCCTACAAAATTTTGGACGTGGACCGTAAACAAATGTATATCTTTGGTCTTACAAAATAATTCTTTAAGAAAGATAAAATTCAATTTAAACTTGTGAAACTTTTAAAAAGATTTTTCAAGCAATGCCCTTATTCCAAACCACCACTAGCTTTCAAGGTAAACCACACTTTGCCCATGGGCAATTTATTTTATTACATGAGCACAGATTCTCTGAAATTCTGCCAAAAACTTCAAACCAAAGATGTGTTTCCTCCGTCCTTATTTTCAATTTGTAAAAAGTCAGTTTTCTCCCATCATTTATCCAATAGAGTTTTCACTCCTTTTCATTTCTTCTGCTTAATCAGAGGGTACCAATGTTAAATTTTGATGCTGGATTAAACATACACTATCATGTCAATTTAGGAAAGTCCATATTAAGAATTTCGCTCCTTGTTAATTTAGTTATTTAGTTATTGTTGGTTTCAGAAGAACACATACCCTGTTGAATATATTCATGCTTCACACATGTAAAACAAATACTCGCTGTCATGTGGTGTATTGATCTGTGCATGTATACGAAAAGCGCATTTCACGTGTGGCCTAGTTAAAGTTTTCTTGGAAACTGCAAATGATTCAACTGCCAGGTTTGGTCCCGGGCGGCCGTGAAAAGCAGTGAATTTTATAGAAGTGCATTTTTATTGGGAAAGGGGGAAGTCAATCTTGGGAATTGTTCAATTTAGGAAAATAGATTGTCCATTAAATTTCGTACACAGTGTATGAAATAAATGAAATTGTCACATCATGAACGTGGACAGTGTCTATTTGAGTCAGTCGGGAAAACCCATTACCATGTATTCATGATGAATCATCATGCAGTCGAGTGTTATTACATGTATAGCGCTTTACGGAGATCGTGTCAATAGACAGATTGACATAAAAACTTTTGATTCAATCAAGGGGAGACGTCTTAGGCTTTTTGGTTTACCTTTGTCATGTTGGCATTGAGACAATGCATGTAAAATCGCTGTACATTTTTTCATGTGAGCATATGTTTTATTGGTTCTCGGCCTAAACGACGTATAATCGATGCCATTGAAGACATGGCGAACCTCCGTCGATGACAAGGCCAACTTAGTTAAAATTCTACGAAAAACTGTTTTGGCGGGAAAATTCTTAGCTTTTGCCTATAAAATGACCTTGATATAATGACCTCGATTGGGGGCGTCGTCTCTACAAGTGAATGTGATTGGCTGTTTCTGGGATATACGGCGAATTCCGGCACTACTAAAATGATTATGGGAAAGTCATCATCACGATAGGTAGAACACAATATCCGTGTTGACGCGATGAGGAGAGAATCCCACAATGATAATAAAAAGTCCGAAAATGAAACTTCGAGATAGTAGTTTATTTCAACGTTTCGACTATATCCTAATAGTCATCTTCAGGAATAATGAGATACTACAGAAATTATGAGATATATATACAATCCAGAGACAAAGAGACTAATTCAAGTAATCAGAGATGATACAAACTAAAGGAAAATTAACGTAGAAACAGTTACACGCTAAAATAGATTAAAGGAAAGCAAACTAAGGGGTGATTATAAACAACAATAGTGAGTATAAATATAAATGAAACTTAAAATCAGTAGTAAAAAGAAAGACAAACTAGGGGGCACTTAAATTAAAACAAAGGTGAATACAAGTTAAGTCAGAGACGAAATTGATGAGAGAACAAATAACAAATAATCAAAGGGGAAATCAAGTGTTGAGTTTAACCAGTTTACAGAGGAATTTTGATATAAGTTTATTATGGGGTGAAAAACCATTGTTAAGGTTTACAACGTTGTTCGAATTTTCAATAATTAATGCAGATTCCAAAATATGTCTTCTAGTTTTATCGCTGCAAGGGTAAACTAATTCAGCATTAGCAAAATCAAAATTGTGTGAAGTCTGAAAAACATGACTAGCAACTCCGCTTTCAGGTTTAAAGTTTTTTACATCTAATTTATGCTCTTTTATGCGTTGATTAAGATTCCGTCCTGTTTCTCCTATGTTTCTCCTGTTTGCGACAAAGTATATATAGGAGAAACAGGTCGGATTTAAGTGCCCCCTAGTTTGTCTTTCTTTTTACTACTGATTTTAAGTTTCATTTATATTTATACTCACTATTGTTGTTTATAATCACCCCTTAGTTTGCTTTCCTTTAATCTATTTTAGCGTGTAACTGTTTCTACGTTAATTTTCCTTTAGTTTGTATCATCTCTGATTACTTGAATTAGTCTCTTTGTCTCTGGATTGTATATATATCTCATAATTTCTGTAGTATCTCATTATTCCTGAAGATGACTATTAGGATATAGTCGAAACGTTGAAATAAACTACTATCTCGAAGTTTCATTTTCGGACTTTTTATTATCATTGTGGGATTCTCTCCTCATGGGAAAGTCATAAATAGCAAACGTTTGATTGGACTAGGTGCTGTAAACGTGCGAATTCCAAATGCTCATTGCTGGTGTGAAAATAACTATTTCACATATCCGCCATAGGTATTGTTTCCTTTTAATACCCGGTGATTGTTTTGATTGACATTGCAGTGTAAGCGAACATTCACTGACAGATAAGGCCTCCACGTGCGCGCGGAGTGCTATGATTAGACCGTTACACACACATTTGTACAATATACACAACTATGTAGTGTTTCTGTAACGCTGCTTGCTGGCGCGTGCACATTTGACATAATATACACTTTATGAATAATTATTTACACTTTTATAGCAGAAGATGAGCGCTGTGTTTTCTGTTTGATAGAATTTGTAATTAATTGTAATTTCTTGTGACCTGAAAATACTTAACAGCAAACTATAGGTCTAGGTCTGAATATTTTAGCGGTAAAATCTAGGATTCAAAACGATCTACTTACGAAACGGCGATTTTTTACGGTCCTGGTATTTTAGCTTCTGTGGCCATACATTGGAAAAGGTATTCATTTCGGAAGAACACGTGCCCTGTTACGTATATACTAGCGTGTCACATATACTCGCTGCTATGTGGTGTATTGATCTGTGCATGTATATGAAAAGCTCACACTGACCGACATCGAGTCCAGATATTTTTTTTCTTGTTCTTATTGCACATCTATGGATCCTTTTGATGGCAATGTTGATAATTGATGATTAAAAGGCCTATATATGTATTTGAATTCTTATTGCAGCAATGGTCTTCACATCGTGATTACACACGTAATGGCGGAAATTATCGGATATCATCTTACAGTTATCAACAACATGCTAATGGTCGCTCTCAGCATCAACAAGACAATCATGGTCGATATTGAACTATTAAGCGAATTAGGATGGTAAAAAGTGCAGTGATTTAAATACTCTGTTTCACAGGATGCGGGTTTGAAATATGTTCAGATTTGAGTCTAGAATGGACTTATGAATTCATTCAAAGAAGGAAATATTTTGATGACACCGGTTTGTTCCTCATGGTAAATTGTATATAAACTGTATTTTTACAATTTTTTATATAGAGAAATCATTAAGCGATGGCTGCTATACAGGTATTGTATATTCACAATGTAGAATTGATATTGAAACTAATGAACAATAATGAATTAAATCGGTTGTAACTTTTATCAGGATATACATGTATGGAATTTTTATTGATTAAAGGTTCTGGGTTTTGTTTGATCTAAAACTGGGGTCTGGTGTAATTGTGATTTATATGTATATAAAAACAAGGAGTTGAATATTTTTATTTAGTGTATGATATTCGAACTGTGAACTGTATACAGTGTATATTGTTGGGTTGGGTAGTGTAAATTATTGTCATTGTCTTGAAGTCCAGATATATGCAGTAGAGTATGCTTAAGTCGGATATCCTTTATCAAAATACTTATTATGATCTCATTCAATAGTTAACTAACCCACATACCAGTACAAAATGTTATTTTTTGTTAAACACTGAACTTTAATACATAAATATATGGGTTTGAAAAATAAATAACAGGTTTACAAATTTCCAAGCACGCATTGACTATTATCTATTCGTATGATATCGCAGGGAATGCGCCATACACTGTACACACATAATTAGTATAAGTTTAATTGGTTTTAGCCGACTTCGGACTTTAGTCGCAGCGGACTATTGCGTATTGCAATTGGCGGCCATCTTGGTGTCATCAGTACTCATTCGTAGGCGGAGAAAAGTTCTTTGCTGAAAATATCAACAGGGTCTAACTTATAGTCTTGATACATAGCACTGTCATGAAATACATCTGACATGAAATTGGGATCACCCAATTCTTTGTTCTATCCACCAGGGAAGTTAAATATTGAATGATATACAATTTGTCTATTTATATTGGTACAGAGCTGCCAACCGTCCCGTTTTCGCCGGGACTTGTCCCGTAGACATGGCACACTAAGTAAATGTTACTACAGTACTAAATTGTCCTGATTTTTAATATATCGAGAAAAATCCAGGAGATTTCTCGAGTGTGCAATCTGATATAATAATTGTCCCAATGTACCATCTACAAACGAATGAGGTCACGCCTCGATGCCAGGTAGCCTTGGCAACACTTGACATTTTGTTACGTGATGATTCACCAGCTATGCTCGTGTAGAAAACGATCTAAATTTAGCCCAGCGCACCCCGGTGAATCGGGGTCAGCTAATGTAAACAAATTTTTATCAGCGGCATCCGACTCATTGTGCTGGACATATAATGTAATATACTATACACAGCGGATATTATGGAGATAAATAGATGGAAATAAACCTTCCGGGAGGGCCCAGGCGGCCCCGGTCGAGGGTAAAAACATTTTTTTTCTTACCCTGGGGTCCTATTGACCCTAGATTTTCAAAACCAACCACAAACATTCTATTTTAGCCAATTCTTGTAATAATTTTCAATAAAAGTTGTGTTCAGAAGCTCAGAAATGCATTTGTTTGTCCAATTGTTGATTGAGTTCCTGAGTGTCATCAAATTGTCCCTGATTTTTTTCTTCTGAAAAATTTTGTCCAAGTGCGAGTCTATATATGATACGTCCCTGGCACCATGTCCCTGAGAAATGTGTCTTGTCCATGAAAAAAAGTTTTAATGAAAGGATTTTTCAAGGTTGGCAGCTCTGTTGGTACCTATGCATATTTTGTAACCAAAATCAATTGCAAAGTTGTAGCTCATGACATGGTCTCCAGGGGGCGTTGAATAGTAAAATTACTCAGTATTTCCCTTTGTTGGTACCTAGGCTTATTTTGTTCAATTGCAATTGTTGTTCATGATGTATCCTACAATTGTAATGAGTTTCAGGGTTATTTGCTGTTGTGTATGGTCACCAGGGGGCTTTGAATAGCAGAATTACTTAGTATTTCCTTATTATATTGGCACCTGGACATATTTTGTTGTAAATTGCAAAATTGTAGCTCATGACATGTTGTATAATTGTGGTGAGTTTCAAGGTCATTTTTGGATATCCATTGGAGCATGGATAACTAAAACGCTGGGTACCATAAATATCTATCTAGCTTAGGAGTTCGCGCTGACGATAATTCACTCTGGAGCCCCTATTTTGTCATCATCAGCGCCATCTACATGGACATCAGATGAACTTCACGATGTAAAAATTCATTCAAATTTACACTTATCTAACATTGATATTTCAGTAATCCATAACTCATTACAGCCAAAATTTGGTGAACTGGTAGTGTATCTCGCATGCTTCTGTCTTTTCCAATCTCTTGCCTATGATTCATTCTGATTTTTGGCTACCAAGCAGTTTTTAGCCCATTTAGACTTATGTCCCAGTGAGCTATTGCATTCACATTGTCCGTCCATCCATTGAGGGAATCTAATTATTTTGGGAAATTTGAAGCTGCTTAAATGGAGATTTTGAAGACACTATGATAAATTTTGTTGATGTATTATATGCATACGTATCCCTCAACGGTCAATGCCAGGT
The DNA here is from genome assembly GCF_964204645.1 of Tubulanus polymorphus. Lineage (NCBI taxonomy): Eukaryota > Metazoa > Nemertea > Palaeonemertea > Tubulaniformes > Tubulanidae > Tubulanus > Tubulanus polymorphus. The sequence continues at coordinate 12,524,291 of NC_134028.1, read as the reverse complement.
CCATGCCATGTCGTCTGCTCAGGAGGTCTAGGTTCTTTGCTTGGTTAGCCTGACCAAGAAAAGATGTGTTGAGAGATCAATGTCATCTGCAAAACGAAGGTTGCTGATTTCTCTTCCTCCTAGCTTTACAGGCAAGTCTGTTTGTATCAGAGCTTGAGATATGATGTGTTCAAGGAATGTTGGACAGTGTAGGTGATAATAAGCATCCTTGACATACACCGACTGTTGTAGGGAAACAATCACTGAAATCACTTCCGACCATAACTATGCTTTTTGATGCCTTTAACAGCGCCTTGATGGCATTAGTTATACCGTGACTGATCATTGCGCATAGACCCTCATGCCAAACTCGATCAAAACATTTCTTGTAGTCCACGAAAGTGTGAAAAACTGGTTTACCAAGCTCGATGAATTTTTCACACATCAGCCTTGGATACATCAGGTTGGATATCTGCTCTGTCGTCAAACGACCTTGTTCTTCTGCGAGCAGTGCCTCGGCTTGTGGTTGAAGATGCCTCAAAAGCAATTCAGCGAAGTTTTACTAGGGTGACTAATAAGACTGATAGTGTGATAGTTCGGGCATTTTCTAAGGCTCCCTTTCTTGGGCAAGAGAATGACGATCGAAGTTGTCCAGTCATCTGGCCAGTTTCCTGTCCTGAAGATATGGTTGCACACACGGGTGTAAACCTTAATGATAGACTTTCCTCCTGCTTGCAGTGATTCGGCTGGGATGTTATCAGGTCCAGGAGACTTGCCAGTTTTGAGACTCTTGATTGCTGCTTCTACCTTGTCTTCAAGTATCGGTGGATCATCAGCATTACTGTCTAGCGTATCTGTCTTTAGGTGCTCCAATATCTGCTTGTCTGCTGATATCTGGTAATTGTAGAGCTATTGACAGTAATTATGCCACCATCCTGTAATGTCTGTTGGTCTGTTTAGAATTCTGCCATCCTTGTCTTCGACACAAGAGGCTTTAAGGCTGGCTTATGTCGACAAGCGACGCGACGCCTACCGACTCCTACCGACGCAACTGCCGGCGACCGCGATTGCAGCCCAGCTTATGTCGACTGCGCTCCGATTCCCAGCAACTGAGGCCGACTAGTGAGATACGAGATCCGCCCAGTTGCTTCCCTGCTTATGTCGGTACGATTACTGGCAACTGAGCTGACCACTGATGATCACGTGATAAGCATTTTGACAATAGATTTGGATTATTTTGAATAATTGGGAAGTATAATTCCAGTAGATAAGCTATTTCTTTAAGATCTTATTCTTTCTGATTCTCGTTTGAATACAATGTGCTAGCGACATCATATAAAGGTGGCCACTCACACCATAATTCTACCAATTTCGTTTCTACATCTTCAGTCCAATCATCTGCCGTGCTGAAGGTTTGGTTTGTGTATGGAACTGCTTGGAATTTGAAAGTTAATGACTAAATACTAATGACACTAACTAGCCGTAATAATTTGTACTATGTATATGCGTTCTCTCATTGGCTGGAATTGCTGCGCTCAGTTCCGTCGCGTTGTAGATGAGCTTATGTCGGTTGCGATCGAAAGCAACTGTCCGCCTACCGTAGGCCGTAGTAGAACATGGGCAACTAGCCGGATACGGCTTGCGACGAGTCGGTAGGCGTCGGGTTGCCGTTGCAAGTCGGCTTATGTCCAACCGATAGAGCAGCAACTGGCGGCCTCTCGTAGGCCGCTAGTTGCCGCTAATCGGCGATAAACCCAGTTGCGTTGGTAGGGTTGCTTGTCGACATAAGCCAGCCTTTAGGTGTATTTGTGTTGGTGTCCCTAAATGATGTTGTAGGTGGTGTCATTGCCCATACTGTCTTCTGAGAGTTACATTTATCCTCGATCCACTTCTGTTTGGCTCGTTTAACTTCCACTTTGACCTCATATTTCGACATACGGTAAGTTTCAGCATCATCTTGTGAACAAAAGCGGGTTGCCTTCAAGCCTGTGATTGTGGCATTTCAGAAGCATTTCCGCGGTTACCCAGGACTGCCTTACTTTCCATTGGTTTCCTAAAAATTCTTGAGCAGTCTTAGGTTTTCTGCTGTTTGTTTCTGCAGGCATTCATCGTCTAGATTTCGTTTAAGCAGTGCATTGAAACAGCTTCCGATTGTGACTTGGAATGCATCACAGATAGCAGGATCCTTCATCCTTAGTGGTACTATATTCTGCCACCAGGAATCCTCGGCAGTGCTTTGACGCGTATCCTCAGAGAGGTCATAACTAGGTCATGATCACTGTCTACGTCTGCAACAGGGTACGTTCTAGAACGTGCAAGGTTCACGCTGCCTTCAAATCTTTTGGATATTAGGATATAGTCGATGAAATTGTGAGTTTTACCATTTCGAGAGTGCCATGTTGCTTTCGGACTCGTGGAATCTGGCAAATTCTAAGAGCTTAAGCCCAGGTTTGGCTGAGGCCGTGTTTTCCAATTACTCCAATCCAGCTGTCATAGGCATCAGGACCAATTTTTGCGTTCCAGTCGCCGGTTATCATGAGTACCTGGTACATCTTGCCTTGGGTTTTTTCATCAATACTTCTTAGGTAATGAAGAACTCATCTGTTTGTTGATCAGGAGCATCAGATGTAGGTGCATAGACCTGGATCAGCGTAAAATTGAAAGGCTTTGCACTGATATGAAGTGACATAAACCAGTCTTGATATAGGCTGGTTTGCCAGGACTGCAGAGCAAGTATCTTTATGGATGATGAATGCGACTCCATTGCTGTCTCGTGGCCGCTGAAAACTACTTTATGGCCTGCTTCTGTAAACATTTCACCTTGTCCAACAAGTCTCGCTTCCGATAAGCCAATTACATACCAACTGTATCATCTCAGTTCATACTCCAGTTCTTCAAGCTTGCCTGTTGCTGTGGCGGTACGGACATTCCATGTTCCAATTCCAAAAGACAATTTTGTGAGTCTGATTGTTGTTAGTAGCATATGGAGTACCAGTAGCATACTTATCACCTCCATCCTGGCGAATGACAGGTGCGGACATTGTTGACCCGGGCCCTGTCCGATCCGGTATGATTCTGCATGAGTTGATGTTCATGCTGGTTTCTTTGGGTGATGCGGCACCCAATTCCTCTCCAGAAGCTGCTAGATGGCCTTTGGCTCGCTGAGAGCTCATCCACCTTTAATAAAGATATTATTTTCATTCCCTCAGGGTGTCTAGCCACCCTCGTCACTTACATTGCGGTCGGTGGGAGGACCGGTTAAGTCGCCATTTGACCGACCCTGAACAGGTGGTACCGGATTACAGGATCACCGGTAGCAGACAATGCATGCATGCCTGACCTAATCATATTTTGTTACCACAATCAATAACAAAATTGTTGCTCATTACATTCTCTATGATCAGAGTTTCAAGTTCATTAATTTTTTTCAAAATGTTAACTAGGGGGCACTGATTAGGGGGAAAACATGGTATTTCCATATACTTATAACTATGCATATTTTGTTACCGCAATCAAATGTAAAATTTTATTTCCTGACAAGTTCTGTGATTGGGGTGTTTCATGCTTAATGGTTAATGTACATGTATTTTATCCATGACTACAGCAACTTTAAAGGCCCTGCAAGCGAGTGCCACTTGAGTGCCAATTATTTGTATCATGCCACTCAATTTGCCTTCGCATTCAATTTGCTAGTGCCTTTTTTAGAATTTTTGGCAAAATAGCCCATATTATTGTTGCTCTATAAGTTTAATCAATAGTTTTGGAATAGTGCCCCTTTTCAGCAAATGAGAGTGCCCTGGATTGCCTTTTTCAATTTTCATTTAGATTTTGCTTTAGGCCTAGTACAGAAAAGCAATTATTTCTTATGACTCACAAATTGTGTACCCTTTTATTTATTTTTTCCGAAACAACAATTTTTCAAGGGCATTTGAAAACTGTGACTACCGCACGTGCTGCATGCTCGACAGTCTGGATCCATGCCTGCTATCAACAAGAAACGTTGAATCCTGAAATGTCAAGCATTTAACCAAGAGAGCATGGTGTCCCTGGACCTCTTGTAAACCTGCACATTTACAAAAATCAAACAAAGTTTGCATATACCAATCACAAAAAGGCATGTACGTTTTAAAGAATATATGGTGTAAAGAATATAACCCTGTTGACCCAGGAAATTGGAATACAGTAGATAACTTAACAGATAATCAGATTTGCTGTCTGAAGTCATTTGTCTTATATGCTTACTCTACTGTGTATTTCGACATATTTGTCACAGAATGAAGTTAAGGGAATAACTATTTCCTTTTAAGAACCATGATGTATTAACTATGGAATCACCTTTCATAATTAGTCAACTTCAACTTAGTCAAGTAAAAATGGGTAATAAATATCTATCCTCCATTTGCTTGCAAGAAAGTAAATATGTTGAAAATACCTCAGGACTCAGGCAGGTTATTCATACCATTATACAGATTGTTATCACACAAACTGGGAGCCATCAACAGTAGCTCTCAAATACCGGTATGTTGTTTAGTTGATCGTATGTTTTAGGGTTTAATACCCTACATTAATAAGAAATGAGAGTTATAATGTAAATACACCATGCATTGTTTTATCTTAGGCATTAATATCATATTTCTAAAAAGTAAAATATTTTCCCATATTTTGTAAATTTGACAATTCTTAAGTGATGTAACTGATGGATTAGTTAAAGCTTACCATCAGAAAACTTAAAACAAATTATTTTTGGTTTTTCATTATACAGGCAACCTTGGTAATCCATCCCCAGTTAAAGCGTATAAGTGTTTATTCCATATGAATAGATTATAACCATATGTGTGCGTATCAGCTGTCAGGAACATTTTTGTATTGTAGTGTGCAGCTGAGATTTCTACATGCAATGGCGATATAAGCAAATGACAACAACACCCGATTAAACTTTGATATCCTGAATTTAATGTGAATGTAATAATTAAATACATATATGATAAAAATGTTTCCATGCAATATGCGATACCAGTAAGAATGCTTTTGCTTGAAATAGAATAAATGGTGCTGACTGTCTCCATCTGACCTTATCCCAATCCCAAGTGATACAGATTAACCAAGGTTGACTGTTATCAGAAAACATATCTTATCAGACATGTAGATAAAGGTTCTAAAGTCTATCCCAGTGGTTATGATCGCGGTGCATCAAACAGTTCATATCATCACAGATCTGGAACCCTGTGGTTTCTAAGTGCTCAACCCTGCAAGTAACTGAGGTCAGGCAACTACTACATTCAAGAGTTAATAATACTAAAGTTTTCCCATCCTGGTCATTCACTTCTCTTTATTCCTCTAGATTTGGTTTTTTCTTGTATATTTTCAAAGAGAATTACGTAAAATGTATTTAAGCATGGAATTTCGTGGATTAATTTCTTATTTAGTGCGCTTTACAAAGCTAGACATGCGCAAATATGTTAACAAATGACTATTTGTGGATTTGATTATCATCTCATGAGTCGTACGTTCTGTGTTGCTATTTTGCTTAAACACCGTCCAAATATAATGTTTCAACTTGAAAATTAGTTCTGACACTTTCTAATGTAAACATTGACTTTGGTATCCTCGGAAAATATTCACTCTTGAATGCAACAAGACTTCAAAACTAATTTTTCCTTGCTAATTTCTTCATTTTCTTAGTGTAAGCTTCGAAAAGTTTTGCTCTTTATTCACTCTTGCCTGTTACTATAGTAACAAGCAGCTGGGGTCCAGGGAGTCAGGGATGCTCATGGTGAGTTTGACCACTTACGGCTGTCAGTATCAATTAAATTGTTGTTGATACTGGCTCTTTGAGAGTGGAAATGCCGCGATCATAACCACTGGGATAGATTTTAGTTTGTGCTTTGCTGCTCTTTACAGAATGTTTGGGACAAGATTACGATCATGTGGATAGTTTGATAACAGCATATAATCGTCTAGCTAGACAGAATCATGAACAGTATTTCAATAAATTGACATAACACTTCGGAATTGATTTATTTTTGATTTATTTCTTTGATTTATTTATGGCTAATGCTGTAATCACTGGAGCTCCACTAGCAATACCAGTACTTATAACCAAAAAAAAAGTCTTTGCTCCATAAACTGCACCCTGCTGAACAGGATCGTGGGTTCTACTAATCAAAAAATGGTCTACAGTTAGCCATTGGACTAAATCATCCACAGTACTGGAGCAGAGTAAGTAAAGGCTTTATGTCTGACTGAGCTGGATTAACACATAGATAACTAGCAGGGGTTGATAGTTTGATCTCAAAGGCCGAATTGAATGAAGCTCCAAAAACCCACCGGTTGGTACTTGAGATCTACAGTGCAGCCACATCCCACTAGCAAATAGCAAGGGGTAGTTTGTGGGCCTTTTTTACTCGAACTCCAGGGGATGTATTACATTGCACAAGTTACTGTAAATATTGTGCAAGACCGTATAGGGATTTAAATGTTAAGATCAGGACTTAAGACTGGTGCAAGATTTTATTGGGATCCAGTGAAGGCCCTGAGGAATGGATGTAATATGACAGAATTTGGAGTTGCGAGTTACGACACTAGCTGCAGAATTTTGAACACGCTGTAGCTTAGATGTAATATTATCTGGGAGATCAAATAGCAAAGAAGTACAATAATCGAGACAGGTGGTTACCGAAGAGAGGCATTCAGCAGTGACATGGTGACAAGATTTGTCTAATTTTACTAGTATTCTGTAAGTGGAAATATGCTGTAGAGCAACTTATTAACAACATGTTTATGCATAGAATATATATATATATATATATATATATATTTGATTTATATATATATATATAAGATTTGAGGTAATTCAATTTATTCATTTAGATATTGTAAATTTTTTCTTTTCGAATATATATATATATATATATATATATATATATATATATATATATATATATATATATATATATATATATATTCATTTAGATATTGTAAATTTTTTCTTTTCGAATATATATATATATATATATATATATATATATATATATATATTCGAAAAGAAAAAATTTACAATATCTAAATGAATAAATTGAATTACCTCAAATCTTATATCATCAACTTTATAATACGGAGCTAGATCTGGTTTTCTTTTAGGTATGTGCTCTTGTAACGATCTTGAATTAAGACAGTCAAGAGATCTGTCACATAGTTCATTGACTTCTGGTCCATAATAATTTTAAAGCATTAAGCCAACAGATCGACTGAGAACCTGGAAATTTAATCATTTCTGGGATTTATATTCAAAACAGTGATGAAAAGGGAAATCATTCTAATTAATTAACAAACCGAGTTACCTGTACAGCTAGTTTAACCGACATTCTGGAAGCTGGGGTCATTGTAAGCATCATCTCAATACAAATTGAATATGGAGCTCCACAACAAGTGTTGGTCATTGTTCTGAAACACAAAATTCGCACACAACAGTATGATGATATTAACGCTAGTTAAAGATAGAAATAAAATCAACCTACACTCAATTCCATGTCACTTTGTAAAAGGTTGGATTAAGATTTACGTACCCACTAAAATTTCCTACCTCCAGGTTTTGATTTTTCCAAGTTATTTTGGATCGTCTTCATGAGGTGAGGAGCATCCGATGTAAATGGTTGGATTGAGATTTACGTACCCACTAAAATCTCCTACCTCCAGGTTTTGATTTTTCCAAGTTATTTTGGATCGTCTTCATGAGGTGAGGAGCATCCGATATAAAGAAAAGGTCTTCGTCCGCATAGGGGTTAGGTGTTTGGTAGACCATTCCACCATCACCATGCATCCTGTAAAGTCGCTGGTTGGGCGAAGCTTTATCACTTGTGCATGAAACTACCTTTTAAATAGAGTCAAAATAAGTCCTAAATCACTATTATCAGGGCAATACTCTGAAAGGAAATATTTTTTACCTTCAGGTCATGCATTTCAATCAACATAACTGCTTCCCATAATAGAGGGAACAGTGTGTCAGCAATAGCATTTTTCGTAGGGAAGTAGCCCAAGGATGACTAGATATTGCTATTCATCCCGACTATCATGAACACTAATACACTAATACATCAGATTTACTCTTCTGCAAAAAATATATTGGAACAATTTGTTAATCATTCCATAATCGGATACTGGTTGTTGTAAAAGATTTTTAGTTATCAAATGGTTATTAGTATTTAATGCATCGAAACTCCACGTTTGAGGATTTACAAATCCAATTATTTCTCCACCTCGCCGATCATACACCAGGTCTCCTCTGACGCTCATCTCATCAAGAATGGGAGCAGCATATCTCTTCTCGCTTGACAGTTTTGAAGCAATGGTCTACAACTATTGAAAACAATAGAAAATTTATAGGAATATTTCTGCAACCAGTCTCATCATAAATGTCACACTTTGTACCTGAAATACATGGGGCTGGAAACCTTCCTGGGGTCGGAAAAAGCTTGAATAGTCTTTGAGTGTGGATTTGTTTGGTAAACTTAAAACACCAGTACTCCGTAACGCTTCGTATGCCCTTGGACTTTAGTAGTGGAGGTAGATAGCAAAACTAAAATTACAACAAAGTACATGTTTTTTATCAGATATCTCAATATGACAATGAGTAATTGGAAAATGACGTTTTCATACCTGAGGGCGAGAGGGCGACACACCACTCATCACCACAAGTAATTTTTTCCTATAATAAATGGGAGATAGAAAAGCATTCTTAGCAACAATAAATAACAGAATAAAACGAGCAAAAAATCAATTGGAAATATACCCGGCTTAAGTCATTAGGAATTAATGAAATACCAGTTTCATTTATGATGAAAAAACTCAAATGAAAAGTCTGGCTTATAAAGCTGTCTGCTCAGACGAAATTTTCAAAAAAATCTTCATTTTTGGCAATAAAATTGATAATTTTGATTGATCGTTGCAAGTCAGAACCGGTTAATCATTAATTAACATGCATTTTAATAAATCTGATTCCTCCTATACAGTGAACTTAGCATTAACCTAGTAGAGGCTACTAGCCTATGTAGGCCTATGTATATGCGTAGGCCTAACATCTGGACAGATTGGTCGTAGGCCTATTGAATAACTACCCTCCTAAATATCGTAAATTTTGTTTTGAAGTTCAATCCAATGAGTGCGTTAATAAACGCAACAATTATAGTGTGTTTGTTTGAGACAGTCAAGCTCAGTACCGGTAGGCCTAAAGCCGCGTAAAACTCGATAAACACTTCAAGCGACACAGCGATCGATCTCCTTTCCCCCACAGTGAACGCTGTGAAGATTCTTGGTGAAACGGATAGGAGTGTGTTATATACTGGTATTTAGTAAATACCTTGTGCAGTTGACAATGATCGGTATGTACTGTAGGAAATATAGAGTATTGATGGTTGAGTACCTCATTTGAATATTGATCGAACGCGCTCTTTCAGTTGAAAAGAATTAATTAATTTCATCCTAAAAGAACACCAGTTACCTTCGCGGCAGACAGTGTTAGGCTGGTGAATAACTGGTTAAACATGTTTAAGTGCTGTAATTCATATTTGACAACTACAACTTCAAGTTAGTTTTATTCTACGCTAGATATTTATCTTTTAGATAACAAAATGCTACGCGTAACAAGAAGACAATTGCTATTTGAATCAGGAAAGTGAATATAGAAGGATGTGGAATCAGAAATTATGGATATTTCAACCCATGAGACTGTAGCATGAAAATACATTATATACTGATTTAAAAAATGATTATTTAGTTATGACAGAACTACAGGAAAGGGTTGGATACGCTTCATTCCAATTAGGTGAAATAATGACATTAATTTCTACTGGAGTTATAACATTTTCTAACATCAAACCTATAGAATACAAAGATAAAAGTAAATCAGAAGATATTGAATCAGAACAAAAATTAAAATGAGAGATGATATTAAGAAGAAGCCTAGATCCGAAAAACAAATTAAATGGGCAAGGGATTTGGGTAAAAGATCTTCTGAGTTAAAAAAAGCTAAGAAAAAGAAATTAACTGATATAAATGAACCACAGAAATTATCTGTTATTGATTCGAATGATAATCCATCTCATTCTTCTAATGCTGGAAGTAATGATAAATTATATATCACAATTGGATTAGTAACAGTTATTACATTTTCTGGCGTAATATATAAATATAAATTCAAATCTAATAATAATGATTCCGATGATAAACCTATTATACCAGAAAATAAGTCAAAATATAGCTGCAAAGCAGCGATAACGGGTTTTCAGACATTATTTCAAATCATCAACGGTCGAATTGGAAGGCAACAGTTATATGAAAATGCGTCTTTTGGAGATATGCCAACAAATACACTTAGCGCAGAGCAATCACTGGTCTTTTATAAGCGCAAAGAAAATGAGTTTAGTGTAAAAAATGCTAACAAATACCCCAAGCGACGTAGATCATTTATTTACTTGTAATTAAGAGTTCAATAAAGTTATATTGTATTGATAGAGACTGACAATTAGTCTAGGTATATATCATCTTCACCCGTCAAGGGATTCGAACCCACTACGCTAAAGCTGTTCCCCGAACCCCTTGACCTCACGAGTCGTTGGAGTCGTTACTAGCCGACCAGAATCCGGTCGTACCAATCACAGCGCTTTTCACTAACCGTCAGTAGACTTCTGTTGGTTTTCCCGTTAAATTGACCAATCAGCGAACGTTTTACCGCACAAGGAAATATTACGCAAATCGATATATGACGTCACGCGCGACAGCGCCAGTAATGAAATCACGCTTCGTGAGGCCAAGGCCACCTTCGGTTATCTGAGTTAGTCGACTATAGTCGAACTAAACGAAACCGAATGTCCGTTAGTCGGAACTATATTCCGGAGATAGTTCGAAAATCAAGTGCATTTGGTTATTAGTTCCGACCACTAGTCCACTAGATACGAAAACCGAATTTGGCCCAGGGGGCTGGTGGAAGCGAGTTCGGGAGTGATACCGAACCCCTGGCAAGCGAGGATGGGTATATATTAAGGCGTTTTTGTGAGCCGATTCGATTAGGTCGATTAGCTATTATGCGCATTTGTGAGCCAAGGTGTTTAGGCTAATCGGTACATTTGTGAGACGATTTACAAAAACTGATTTGGCAAATTCTCCTAATCGTCCCAGGAGGTGTTTAGGCGATTCGATTATACCGGTTTTCAATCAAAAATTAAAATGGCGGAGTGAATTCTTCTTCGTTATATTGTTCAACAGTTTTTTCAACATAATCATTAATCCGCGGTTTTTTATAGATACTTTTTGTATGTTTCATTACTTCTGTTTCAAAAATATACTGGAACTCGTAGGGCATAACAGATTATTTCTGACGGCTGTAATCTTCCCATTTTTATTTTGGTATGGGTATTTGTCAGTTTTCAGCAGCTCATTGATAATAAGAAGCGCTGAACTCTTTTTCTTGTTGTCCATGGAGGCAGCCATGTACCTAATCGAAGTAACTAAACTGCTCATTTGTGGACCAAAGCTAATCAAATCAAAATTGCACCTAATCGCACTAGCTAATCAAAACCTAATCTATTCAGCTCACAAAAACGCTTTTAGACTGAGGAGAGAGCGGTAACCAGTCTAGGTATATATAACCTATTATAAATATTAAATGATGGAAATATAGATTATTGAAAAAGTTGAAAAGTAGTAATGAAAGAAGGAAGGTCGATGGTATAAATGTAATTAGATTAAGATTATTAATGAGAGTAGGAATACAAAGAAGTATTGCGAGAGGAGATCCGGCATCGCTGGCGTAGTTGGTACTCTGACGATTGAAAAACTCTAGTTGGGATGATAAATGATGAAAGAAGATATCAGGTGTCAGAAGACAGAATAATTATGACGTGATGTTAAATATCGTAGAAGATGATGACCACCAATTGGAAACGGAAGGAACTATATTCTTAGCGTACTGATATGAGTACCGAAGTGAGAGATCTATTTTTAGAAGAGAGCATGGCCATCTTTGATGTAGAGCGATAGAAGAAATAAAAGTAGAGAAAGAAGCCTATTCAAGAACGTTAAAGGTATGTAAAAGTAAAAATATGTTTGCGAAAGAATGGTTGGAATAGTAGGGGAATGAAAGTAATTGAAAAGAAGAGGGTTAATAATCGATATAGGCGATGATTGACGATACGAAAGTGTTACGGTGATGGTGGTACACGTATCAATCATTTCAAACGTTAGCCTAATGTCTATTTCAACTTGACTTGAGAGCACATCGGGTGGCATAGCTCAGTCACCTTCTGTGGTACATACCTGATGAAAGTCTTATTAGGACCAGGAATGACCAGCAGTTGACCTAAAACATTGCTTTTTAATACATTATTCACTGTATTGAAAGTCTTCATTAAAAAGTCTTCATTAAAAGGAGTGAAATAGAGAAAAGTGACTCCATGATAATGATTTGACAGTTTAACAATATGTTTCCATGTCTACACACCAAATGTCAGTTGGTAGGCATGGTGACATATTGTTAAAGTGTCAAATCATGGAGTCACTGCTGCTCCTTCCTGGTCATAATAAGACCTAGGCCTATATTAGGTATGTACCACGAAAACTGACTGAGCTAGGTCACCTGAAATGCTCTCAAGTCAAGTTGAAATAGACATTAGGGTAGGTGGTAGTAGCGCTAAAAAGGATTTTTGAACCTACTTTGAAATATTGTTATATCAGTACTGGGTAAATGGTAAGTGGAATTGAATAGTTATTGATATATGAAATAACCCATGTATGTAAAATTTATTCGTGGTTATATATTCAGATGTTGTCTGTTGAGCGACTCAAGAATGAGCAGAGGACAGGTCCATATAGTAAACCGCTGAGAGTGAGAGTGGTCGAAGTAGATGGTAATCAGGTAGCACTCGCAGACAGTACAGGAGTAGTGAAGGCATTAGTATATGGAACAAAACACAAATTGAACCAAGACACAGGAATTCTGATTAGGAATTATCGAGTAAAGAACGAAGTGGTATATATTATATAAAGTACACTGATAAGCACTGAGAGTACACTGGTAAATGAGAGTACACTGGTAGTCCTCAGAAGACGAAAGTTACAATACAAGGGACCATTGTACAGGTATATGTCATAAAGACAAAGTTTTATACATCAAATTATTAAGAAAACACAAAGGTATTGGTGAATGTATAAATTATAATAATGACGATAAGAACAATGTTGAATGTAAGACTGGAATAGGGAAGAAATTAAATTGCAGAGGAAAAAAATAGTTTAGTGGTTATTGCTGAGTGAATTAAAGAGAGTATTGATGTAAGGGTTAGGAAATCTTTGATAGGCGAGATGGAGACGATTGAAAAATGACCTAGGAAAATAAAATATTTTTATGAAGAGAAGGAAAATTTGGGAGTATCAATATGTTTGTGATATAAGCAAATGCACCTAATATATGTAGCAGGTAAATGTAAGATAGTTGAATGATGGACGGTGTAACATGGATTAAGGAAAGAAAATCATCTTTTTAGGATGAAGTGAAGAAGACAGTATCATGTAACAACGAATCAGTAGCAGTACGAAATATTACAGTGGAGGATGATACAGCTATGGTGAAACTTGCATTGTGGCGTACACATGCAGATATGGACATTCACAAAGGCCAGTATATTAAAGCAGAGAACGTGTCAGTGTCTACATTTAACTATGAGAATGTGCTAGGAACGACAACACGCACAACGATACAAGTAAGTAGACAATTGATAATGATGTAATGGAAAGTGAAAGAATACAGTATTGGACTGCATCACAATAGGTGCAATAACTTTGATATAAGCTATACTTACTCCTTAAGAAATATAATTTACGAGCATTGTGAAAATAGGGTAATTTAGGAATTAAAAGAATGTTAATTTGTATCATTTAATTTGCAGACACTGACAGCGCCGACAGTTACAACTAAGTATCAGATACTAGCAATAGAGAAAATTGATAAGACAACAACAACATTCCTTGTCAATCGAGGAGGAGATTCTGATTGTGACACCTTAGTTGTACCAATGAAAATGATACAGAAGCATTATAGTTTGTCAGATGTGACGTTTGCAACGTTAATACCTTTTGTACCATAAGAGATATCGGTAGTATCAAGAGGGGACAGCGTTATGCAATTGTTGAAATGTGAGGTTGGGAATTCAGAATAACATGTATACAGGAATAAACAGTATTGAGGCACATTGGCCAGTAATGCTAGAAGCTCTAGTGATATGTAATTGATGGATATTAGAGTATATGTAGGTATATCAAAAAACAGTATTAAGAAACATGTAACATGTATACAGGAATCAACAATATTGAGGCACATTGGCCAGTAATGCTAGAAGTTCTAGTGATATGTAATCGATGTATATTAATTAGAGTATATGTAGGTATATCAAAAGACAGTATGAAGAAATATGTTTAAGTATAACTGGCAGAAAATATGTAGCAGGTTACTATTATTGAAAGCTTTTAAATATAGAGACATGTATATTTGAAAAATTGTAAATTGAAAGGAGAGATGAAGAGAATTGTTTAGTAAAAACCTGTTAGGAAAAGTCATAAATAGAATGATGGGGAAATTAGGTGGAGTAGGATGTATGGCCAAATTGATATGTTCAGCACATAAGAGGAAAGTAAAGTTGGATGTATGAAGAAATGTTTTATATGTTAAAGTAATTAAGATATTTAAAGGTTTAACTAGGATTTTGCAAGTGTTGGATACATTTTTGAAACGCCTAGATCAGACGCGAATAGAGTCTACTGTAATTGTTGGAGACTTGAACAAAAATCAGTATTTTTAGAAGCGGTTCCTGAACTTCGCTGAAAAAGCTGAATCACTGAAACGCTGAAACGCTGAAATAAAAACGCTTAAATTTCAGGGAATTTCCGAAAAACGCCGAAATATCAGGGAATTCCCGAAAAACGCTGAAATCGTGCTAGGTACCGACAATACACGTTTTGAAATATTTTCCGGGCCGGTGTCCGCTGCCGAGTATGTACCTGGATGTGTGCTTAGGATCATTGTCTTGCTGGAACCTGAATGAATGGTATGAGATGGGTTTCGAGTATGTGTTGGTAGAAGTCTGAATCCATTATACCTTCAAATATGCAGATATTTGTACATCCTCGCATGGAAATACCAGCCCAAACATGAAGCTGAAAAATCAACGATTAAAATGCTATTTTAACTCAATTCTGCACACACTTGCCACCTATCAGCTAAATTGAACGCAATAACCCGCTGAGACTAAAGACAATCAAGTTGTATGTGACATCCAGAAAATCAAGTATTGATCGTCAAATAAACATTATTTAAAGCTCGCCAGCGATTGGCTCTGTTAAACGATTGTGAATATTGCAATCAGATGAGCGAACACTCTGAACTTCGGTATGAAATCTAAGAATTTATTTGAATACAATAATGTGTTTGCCACTTAAATCACTTACTTTAAGCGGATGCTTTGGTCGAGGGATTAGTTGCCTGGGTTCGCCAACTTTTCGAAAACATTTGCCAACATTCTGTCCTAGAGGAACACTACATTCATCGGTGAAGATTACATCTGAAAAGGTCTCATTAACTGCCAAGCAATGTACAGCAAAAGTATATCTCACAATAGTGTTGACATGCCTAACCAATTGGCAATATCTCGTTCCAGAATAGCGCCATCCGAGATTTCTTCTGACACGTTTGATGCTAGAAATCGAAAATTGAATGTCGTAATTCAGTTGAAGTGCACGTTGAACTTCCCTTGCAGTACGCTCAGGATCCTGTCTCATAAAACGGTCAATAAAACTTAAATGATGTAATCCTAATTTTGGTTTTCTACCAGTTTTAGGTAGATCCAAAACACTATTGGTAGTTTGAATTTTCTGGATCAATTGCCGCAATCCTTTCTTGCTAATCACTATTTCTTCCTGAGCTAGGGCACTATGAACTGTAGACAGTGTTGAATTTGGTTGTTCCCAAAGAGTACTAGCTCTTTGTCGCTCATATAAAGACAGCCTACCCATTCTAACAAGCACTGGCAGTCTGGTTGCAAAACTGAAAGTGAGTAAAAAAATATGATGAATGACTATCCAAGATCAACGATTGAAGAAATGATACCACAAAAAGGAATGAGGAATAAAACTAATTTGTGTTGAAGTTGATTGACTTATCGCACTTATGTATCATCCATGGTTGCCAGGGTTTGATTCATTGCAGTTCCTTCTATTACGCCACCTACGAGTGCGAGCTGATTGAGGCCTGTGTGGCCCACCAGTTTATTACGTAGCTGCCTTAAGACAATACACCGGGGGGGGGGCAATAGGGGTTATGAATTCACATTTTCAAATAGGATAGGCCTATTGCAAAAATATATTGCCTAATCTCAGGCAATGGAAATAATTGCTGATTGTCAGGGTTTTACCACGTAGTTGTAGTTGGCATCGAACCCTGGCAAGCGAGGAGGCCCTATCCAATATTAAAATGGTATTGATCACAAACAAAAATAAATGTGTAGGCAGCCTGTTTCGTAGTTAGTTACCTCATCATGGTATTTTGGTGGTAAGCTTCTATTATAATCGGATGTGTGTGAAAGTATCCGATCGACATCATGAGGAAACCAACATAAAAAAGCAACAGTCCTAACTAACAATAACATCAACACGTGAAAGTTACCTTACCTGTAGATACCTGCTGGTAAAACTGCAGATCCGATTTTATTAGCCGTTGTTGTAACAAATAGTCAGGGTTAACATATGTTTCCTACAACACTATGAATTCATATCATATATTACGTATTTCTGCCATCATACCACCTTTGATTGTAAATTTTATTTCCGGATCCACAAGATTTAACGATGACCTTGAATTGAATTGAACATTATTGATGACTACACTTGCCGCAGGTGGCACTTACATATGATGATACTGAATAAAATTTAATTGATAATTTGTTCATCGCGATTAAACGCGAGAGGGCAAAATAGTCGCGACTTTTAACACGCGATTTAGGCGCGTCTTATACGCACTCGCCTGGAACAAGCGCGCAACAAAGTTGCAACTGCGTGTAAGATAATCTTGTTTTAACCACGGTTTAAACGCGTTTTATGGGAAGTTTTATCTAGGCTGTACCGTACTGACTTGCATCCATCGTGTAAGTTGACTGGTTATAAATCTACAACGACGAACCGCCAGCGCCAGCAACCCGGAAGTGATCGCTCACCAGATGACGTCACGAGTAAATTATTGACCGCTGCTGCCATCTTTACGAGAAAGGTGTATACTCTATGTCTGTCAAAAGCAGTGAATCAATTGATGCAATAAAAAATTTTATTTTGTGTAGCAAATATATTTTTTGTGATTTATGCTTTGAGGAGTTTTACCATTGGAATTAAGGATAAATTTCATGGTATCCAATTAGATGGAAGAAACACGAGAGGAATTCATTGACACCCTCCGCTCTGTTACACTACTTTCTGCATCGCACACCCTCTTTCTTGTCACATTCTCTCTTTACAGCACATGACATTACCACGATGTACAGAAAAAATTTTTTCCCAAGATAAAATTTTTTTCCTGCCTACCTACCCTTAGTCATTTTGGAGAAATGACCGGAAACGAACATACAGACCGTTGACCACAAATGTAAGCCAATAATGTGTAAAAATAACTGGATTTCGTCTACGGACGAACGGACAGACGAACATTGAACACAATAGCCCACTGGGATGGGACTAAAGTTGCAAGCAGGCTAAAAAGAACATGGGATTTTCATCTCGAGTACTATCAACAACCTTATTTTTTGGGGAGGGGAGGTTACAAAAATATGTTGAAGATCGAGATTGAAGTGTAATAATAAATTCCCTTCAAAATTTCAAAAACATTTAAAACTGCTTATTTCAGCAAACAACAATGGCTGCCAGCCATCCATCTAAATTCTGATCAAGCTAGTGTCTTTCAAAAGTTCCCTCAATAATAGGTCAATCTCAATCTTAAGACAGACAGATGGACGAAGATGGGCAACTTAAGTGAATAGTGAACGCTATAGTCAGCTGGGACTCACATCCCAAATGATTTAAAAGATTTGAAATATATTTTTTTTCTCTGAATCAATTTTTCTTATTTCCAAATATTTTATTTACATGGTCAAAGTTGTCATCCATTTGATCAGTAACCTGATCCCAACCCATAAGTGAATTATAATATTCTGGACTTCGGAAATCTGAATGGGCCAAGAAAAATTTTTTTCCTTTTATAATGATGTTTCCTCGAAATGTTAACAATGTTTTCGAGCCATGACGTGATAATGTATCAGCTCTCGTAAATATAAACTTCCTTTGAAAAACAGTAAGCCAGTCTAGTGTGAAAGCAGTAAATCTGCCAGTTTTTTCATTGTAATACATGCGTAAAATCATTCGATGAGCAAGTCCACGCGTATTTGAAAGTAAAAATACTGCCATAAATGGAATCAGTAAATGTGTCAAACATTCATCGGTCAATATATCCGTGATTGTCGGATCGCAGTACATTTTCCACACGCTGTAAGAACTATTGCATCCACCAAGAATTGATAATGGGTGCAATAGCAAATTGCACCAATAAATGTATTGTTTTGATGAATTCACATAGATCAAGTTTTCCTCATGATTCATACTGTCCTTGTCATGAAGACCAATAAACTTTCTTGATTTTTTCATCGTGGCCATTGTACGAACAGGGCTGACTAATGTATTTGATTCCCTTCTTTGATCATAACGAACATTCTTATCCTAAAATAAGATAAACAAATCATCCACATATGCGAATATGCTATTGAAACGATATTTCTCATGCTCCAATCATGTAAAATTTAAAATGTTTGCTAGTTCAGCAAAATTTCAATTCCGCCTTCATATAATAAAGCTAGATAATGATCCGCAGCCGGATTTCGATAGCAGAGCTGCCAACCCCTAAAAATTGTTTTGAGAGACAGAGATCCCCATTTTTCGGGACAGCCATCAATTTTCAGGGACATCCAAAAATTTTAGCATTTCAGCTTTTTAACTTAAAATCTGGCACTTATCTTATGCCCAGGTGAAGAGAGCTGCATCATGAATGAATGTTCCTTAAAATTCACGGACTGGAAATCTAAATCAATACGTGGGAAAGTTAAGAACTGACTGCTAGCTCCACAGTGTTCACTTGCCATATTAAATCATTCCTGGGTACCGTCTGCTAGCGCCAGTGTTCACTTGCCATATTATATCATGTCAGAGTACTGACTGGTAGCGCCACAGTAAACACTCGCCTTGTTATATTCACTCGCAACATATATCGATTACATATACTGCTAGCGAAAAAGAGCCAACTTTCCATTGAAATTAATAAAACCGTCACAATTTCCGCAACAAAAGCTAATTGTTTGATAATCCGTGACATTTTAATGCTTCCCAGGACAGTGGGACAAACGATGAAATTCTGTGACTGTCCCGCAAAGTGTAGGAGGGTTGGCAGCTCTGCTATAGTATTTAAAGATGTTCATAATGTTGTTTTCTTGTGTGCGTGGTATTTCTCTAACCGCCAGACGGCAACGTTGTAGTAAGAATCCCAGAAGTTGTTGTTTGATGCTTTTATCTACTAACGCAGACTATAAATCTGCCACATGTAAAAATTATTCTATTTCGGTACTTGTTTCAGATTTATCTGACAAATATTTAGGAATCTATGATAAACACCTCCAAGTAAAAGTAACATTATAAGAAGTCTGTATCTACGCGTATCCGCACTATTACTCATCAAGCCGCCCGAATCGGCCCAGCACTTTTTCATATGCTGCACAAAATTGGTTGTAGCCTTGTTAAGTGGGACCCGAACTGATGGAATTTTACAATAAACTGTCAGTCAACTGATTGATGATACAAGATGGTTATTCTCGGCGTACTTAACAATGATATTTTCCTCCAATAAACAATTATGGTGAAATTGAATAAATAATCTTAATTGGTGATATCGTATCATGGTTGGGTGGTACTGTTTACTGTTTGGTGTTTCGTGTCATCGTGAAATGGTATTAACCTTAGTAAAGGTGGTCCTGCATGATCACATAACTTACCTATAGGGGTTTCAGTCATGAGTAGGCCAACCGATCCACTGCTCTAGAAATATGTATTCTGCCACTGAGAATTAATCCCAATTAATCTCATTGGTTCTAATAGGAGGAATAACAGTGATATCTAAAGACTATGATATTTATATACCGGGGTTACATAAATTTGTGTTTTTCTATTCAAAAGAGGCCATTCCCCATTCTTCACTGCCAATGTCAATGCGGACATATCACTACGCGATTGCTTAAACCACCTCATCTACCACATAACTAATGAGAACAAGAGCCCCAAGGGGCACCATGGCCAGCCGGTCAGATTTTTATAAAATGGCAAATGTTGCATTCTGTGGGTTAAATGTGTCCAAATACACTCTCAGCTCATAGACTTAGTCAATCCGGGGCTAATAATTTACATGATTCAATCGCATTTTCATAAGTAGCACAGAGAGCGACTGGAGCTGGGAGGAACAAATACCTCAGATAAATCTTTTCCCTTTGAATGATTTTTCCGATTTGAATGTGGAATAGAATTGAATTTTCTGAAATTTGTTCAATAAAACAAAATTGAATTGGATTGACTGTTTTACCTTGTTCAATAAAGTAAAACTGAATTGGATTTGATATTTTTTGCAGAATAAAATTTGATTGAATCTGCAGTTAGCGCACATGGCTTATTAGCATATCAACGTCATCCCTCCGACTTAAGAAAAAGCTATTTTTTCCCAATTGTCAATGATATTTTCTGAAGTCCAAATAAAAATATTCCTCCCAAAAACCAAATCAACTAAAGATTTCATGGAAATCGATATTAAATACAAATTCAGATCAGATTTTCGTGAAAAAGCTCATATAACTTTTAACAAGACCTTCTTTCAAAATTCAGTAGAGTTTCGAGAATGGATAATGCTTTAATGAATGATTTGTATGATAATATGCTCAGTTGCACAGTCAAAGAGCCTTTACTCTGGAAACCATGTCATTTAGATTCGCTCTATTTGTATAGTAATAGGCTCAGCCTGCGACTGGCCTAAAAATGCAATAGAATAACTTTTTGGGCCAATTAATCAGAAGTCCAGCAATGCTATCTTGTAGGGATTAATTTAAACATTATTTTGAGTCATTTTCAGCTGTGTCTAATGTTTTACGAGAATGGAGTTACAATTTGAAGCTATCATGAAAATGAGAAATGTCAGCGCTTTTTTTTTACTACGACTTTCGCTCCATTTAACTAGCATAGGCATGACGTCATAGACGTCAACCAATGCTAAAAATGACCGTTTTTTACCAGCATGTGTTTGTCTTTCCTCGTAGAAGGTCACAGAATAAGACTTAATTATTTAGACCTACAAACAAAACAATAGTCCTAAAATTCTTTTTGTCAGGGCTTATAAGCCGCTAGAACCTTCTGGCCCCTTTCAATTTATTATAACCCCTATTATCATAATCCCTATTAAATTTTCCTGAAATGATTTTAACTAACACTTTCGATTCACATTAAAACATCAAGAATCGCTCAGATAGAAATTTTTTTGGTAATATTTTACTAAAACAATTGGGGCAAATGATTATTCTCCTGAAAATGATTAGCAAGATTGGAGTCTGTATGAAATGTTTTTAAAGATCCCTCTGTTGAAATGGCATTATCTATTGCTTAAATTTTCAAATATCTGAATCCCCATGACATATTGACATATTCTTTGCAACACCAGTAGTTCATCAATCTACATACATAGTTGATATGATACGATTACTGTACGTCATAAAATCCATACTAAAACGCTCAGTACCCAGTGATACAGATTAACTGAGGTGTATATAGGCCAACTTTATCTAAACAATACAGATAATGCTATAAGATAATAATTTGCACCCTACCATGTCTCCAATTTGACTTCTTGCAAAATACCATGACACATAATGAAAACTCCGAAAGGACAACGGCTTTCGCAGAATTTCTCCTATGATAGAATACCTGGAATTGACAAAAATGAAATTGAATGGAACAGAATACAGTCCCGTTAAATCTTTTTAACACATTCGCTGCCACCTAGCGGTGAAGGTCTGGTCGCCATTACCAACGCCAATTTTTTCGACATTATACAATTTATATGCCGCCAGCACTATTTGTAGATTGATAAGTCAATACACTGATCTATTTCAAAACTAGGGGTCCAGGGACACCATGCCCACTTGGGAAGTGGTTTCCAATGCTCAACAATCTAACAATTTCAATATTCAAACCCCCATGGTGACCATATAGAATAACTAATGTTCTTAAAACTCACCACAATCATAGACCATGTCATGAGCTACAGCTTCGCAATTGATTGTGGTAACAAAATTTGCATAGGTACAAATATAATATAGAAATACTAAGTTATTGTATTATTCAACACCCCCGGTGGCCATATACTCAGAATTCAGGCAAAAATGGACATTTATGGGCACAAAAAAGGTCACAGGACAGCCATCTTGAGTCCGATCGACCCAATTTTTCGCATGCTCATGGACGCTTGATAGCCTAAATGGGCTAAAAATTAAGAGTTCAGTTTCGTTAGAAGATGTAGCAGCAAAGTTGGATGTTGTAGTTAGGAAATTGAATGGGTTCCAACTTGAAATACAGTGGTTAAATAAGCGAGTCGATCATGTAGATTGAGTGGTTGAGCAGTTCAGGTTTGGTGTAGAAGATGGAGTCAGGCTGATATGAAGGTTTTGGTTTACCCTGTTCCACCGATATTGTCAAAGCGATATTTTAAATGGGACTTAGGCCTACCTGGTCATTTTGTCAGGGAGTGTCCGCAGTGGAGAAACGACATGGGGTTGCATCATCCTCCGCCCACTTACACTTGTTACAAATGTAAAGTTGTTGGCCATCACTCCTTTCAGGACTGTGGGAAAGGGCAACCGCCGTTAAACTTGTAAGGGATCAGCGTTCTGGGCGCGTTGGATCCCGCATTGGAGAAGAGCCCAAGTCAGAAATTAAATCCCCATCAGATGCGTCACGCGAGGAATTGTTAGATGGATTATTGGGACCGTCCAGTGAAACGGAGGTTCATGTAAATAGCGTTAGTTGTAAGGCCCTGATTGACACTGAAGCCATGGTGTCAACGAGGTCGGAATCATTTGTGCAACAGATAGGTGCGGCAGTGTACCCTTTGGAGCGGATCTTGAATGTCTTGATGGCTGCAGGCCATAAGTTGCCCTATCTCGGTTGTTCTGTCATGACACTCGATATCGGAAATAGAGAGATTGAGGTATTGTCGCTGGTTGTGCCAGAAACCGAATATTACCGTGTAGTACCGGTTGTCATAGGCATGAATATCTTAAAACGAGTATGCTATCTCACAGATGAGTTACCTCTACCTGGGAAGGTATGCGTTCAGTCTATGGCGTAAGTAGAGGAAGAGCTAGTAAAGGCAACAAAGCCGGTACAAGTACCTCCTATGAACGCAGTTGCAATTCATGGGATTCGTGTAGCTTACAACTTACCAGCAATTACAGAATGGAAATAGTAGAGGAACCAACCAATAATTAATTGCCCATGGGCAAAGTTTGGTTTACCTTGAAACCTAGAGGTTGTTTGGAGGAAGGGCATTGCTTGAAAAATCTTTTTAATTTGTGACTTCAAAGTTCTAGAAGATTATTTTGTATTTTATCTTTCTTAAAGAATTATTTTGTAGTCTAATAAGACCGAAGATAAACATTTGTTTATGGACTACGTCCAAAATTTCATAGGGTACAGGCAGGCGCGGCAGGGAAACTATTTCATATTGTCAAAAAAATATTTTTTACAATATGAAAAAATATTCAAATAAAATTCATATGATGTCACATATCAGAGGGTGGCTGAATATTGAGTCTTGGGAACGAGACCTTTTCCGATGTATGGCCGCGGAAGCTACCACACCGCAGCATAATATTAGATCGTTTTAAATCCTGGAATTTACCACTACAATATTCAGACCTCGACCTATACAGCTATAGTTTGCTGCTTAGTATTTTCAGGTCACAAGAAATTACAATTTATTACAAATTCTATCTAACAGAAAACACAGGTCTCATCTTCTGCTACAACGATTATTCAGCCTGTTATCATACCAAACGTGCACGCGCCAAGCAGCGTTCCAGCATCACCATATAGTATTCTGTATGAGCGTGTGCTAGTGTGTGCAACAGTCTAATGTTCAGCACTCTTGCGGACGTGGAGGCCTTGTGTAGTGAATGTTTGCTTCACTTCAATCTCAATCACTGGGTAATCAAATGAAACAATACCTATGGCGATATGTGAAATAATTATATTCTCACCAGCAATGAGCATTTAAAATTCGCACATATACGGCACCAGTCCAATGAAACGTTCGCCATTAATGGCTTTCCCATAATTATTTTAGTAGCGCTGGAATTCCCTGTATATCAAAAACAGTTTTTCGTCGAATTTAAATAAAGGTGACCATTTCATCGATGGAGGTTCGTCACGTCTTCAATCGCATCGATTATACATTGTTTAACCCGAGAACCAATGAAAAAAATGCTCACATAAAAAAACGTACCACGATTTTACATGAATTGGCTAAATGCCATCCTCATAGCGCTGACAAAGGTAAACCAAAAAAATCCTATCTTGGATAAGAATATTCAGTGTTCCCTCCTTTCAGATCAATTTTTCTGTATCGAGAGATTTACAGCGGATCCTAGGTCGATCAAATATTACACCAGTTATAAAGACTATGAACATTTGATGATGTTTTTCAGTGTGCTAGGACCTGCATCATACGATTTTAATTACAAATGTCAGAAACTAATACCAGTCAATCAATTTTTCTTGACATTTATCAAATAAGCATGCTAAGGAAGATATAGAACTCATTATTCTGTTCGGCATATCAGAAAGTGTAGTTTCCAGGATTGTGTTAACCTGGGTTAACTTCATGTATTTCCGATTCAGTGAAATCAATATGTGGCCAGATAGAGAAGAGAGAGACTGTTTCATGCCCAGTGGCTCTAAGCATCATTTTCCGTCAACCAGAGTTATTTTAGATGCTACAGAGATTCCAATTGAAAAGCCGTCAAAAGTAAAATCTCAAACTGCAACTTTCAGCACGTACAAACATGCTTTAAACTATGGTTGGAATATCACCGAGAGGGCTCGTTCGTTACGTAAGTGAAAGTTATGCGGGTTCAACAAGTGACCAACAAATCATCGGAGGATCCCAGCTGTGTTCAAACACCTCAAAATACTTCAGCTTGAATGACAGCATCATGGCCGATAGAGGTATAATGGTACAAGATCTTTTTGCTACCAAGAACATTAAGGTGAACACCCCAACTTTATTGAAGGGCAAGAGTCAACTCGAACCTGAGCAAGTTCATTATCATAGAGTAGCAAGCAAACGTATCCAAGTTGAAAGACTAATCAGATTGTCAAAAACTTTTCTTATTTTGAAAAAAGACCTGCCACTTAGTAAAGTCAATATGGGTCCTAGGATAGTTTATGTCTGTTGCAGAATAAAGTCAGTGGCGGAAGCTATCCACAGCAAGTCTAGCTCTCACCACAGACTTTTCGGACCTTTTTGGACTTTTAAAAGTTGAAAACACAACGTTTTGAAGTTGAAAACTAGACTGAAAATAAAATATTGTTGGCCGCATTGCTCCTCCGTTTTCTACCGTAGTCAAAAGAGGGAGGTTTTTTGCATATTTGCGGGAGCTATGCTCGAGTGACTAAAATGGGTAAACTATAGCTTTTTTTTATAGGGAATTCATTCAAGGAAATTTCGTAGCGAAAAGGAGTAGGAACCTCTTCAACACGGTTTCTTTTGACTAAGGTAAACCGAGTTTGCAAGTCATCAAACGGTATCATTGGTATATCCAGAAATGAAAGAACAAGAAATCAGTTTTCATTACCCTGGCTTCTCGAACGCATGTCGCATACCAAACTAAAATTGGGAAATGGAGATGAGCACAAAGAGGCAGAGTCGTGTATCTCTACTAGAAAGGAAGCACTGTCTGGTCGGGTTAATCTTGACATTGAGTCAGTAAAGAAACTCATGGTATTACTTATAACAAAAATTCATAAAGACTAGTCTTTATGAATTTTTGCTTATAAGTACAAAGTGAGTTAGACTATAGTATGATTGAAAATAGTGTAACCGTAATAGCAGTGCTCACTACAACTACTATTTATTATTATATGCTACCAATCCATTAAGTTTCCGTAGCTGAAAATGGAGTCATGCAAACCTTAGCTTCTGATGTCATTGCAAGTAAAGAAATTTGCTACAGCTTATTGAATGCTGAAAAATTTGGACAGCAAGCAGTCAAATCATTCATCACTGATCGACTATCAAGCGAAGATATTTGCAGGTTCTTTAATCCAATCACCCATGTCAATGCCAAAACATTGGCGCACCTTTTTGATCAAAATTCACTAGTAATGACTAGGGGTCCAGGGACACCATGCCCACTTGGGAAGTGGTTTCAAATGCTCAACAATCTAACGATTTCAATATTCAAAGCCCCCTGGTGACCATATACAAAAACCAATGACCTTGAAACTCACCATAATCACAGAACATGTCAGCAGCTACGATTTTGTAATTGATTGTGATAACAAAATATGCCTCGTTACCAATTTAACATGGAAATACTGAATAATTCTACTATTCAACGCCCCCTGGTGACCATATGCAAAACCCTATGACCTTAAAACTCACCGCAATCATAGAACATGTTATAAACTACAACTTTGCAATTGATCATGGTAACAAAATATGCCTAGGTACCAATCTAATAAGGAAATACTAAGTTATTCTACTATTCAACGCCCCCTGGTGACCATATAGAATAACTAATGTCTGTAAAACTCAATCATAGATGATGTCATGAGCTACCACTTTGCAATTGATAGTGGTAACAAAATATGCTTAGGTATCAATATAATGTGGAAAAACTTTTTCCCACCTACAAATGAGTTCTGATGATACCAAGATGGCCGCCAATTGCGTCATAATTGGCCGATCAAAAATACCTGGCTCAGGTATAAAACCAGAAAGAAATTTTCCATGATGGGTTTCTGAGTAATTGTTTCTGTTTCATTCACCGAACTCGCTGTCAACAAGGTATATTTCTAAAAGGAAATATACTGCGACAGGTGGTTTTGCGAAGTCATTAAAAATCAAGATCCTATTGTATCTAAGGATACAATTATTCCGATTTTGGAGAGAGAGAAGTCATAAAGAATGAATAAATTAATGAAGATTACAAAATCGGAAGTAACAAACGAACAGTTTAAAAGCGGAAGCACCCGTCGCGATAAAATGAAGATTTAAATATTACAAAATCATTATGAAAAACGAAATGAAAAGAAACAAATGCTACCGTTGATAGTATTCACGTACAAATTGTAGAATGAGAATAGAAAATTTAATTGAATACAAGTTCCGAGAAGAGCAAAGAGATTTAGACAATCAATTCGGCAGCTTGAAATAAAGAAACTGCTTAAAAAATGAATAAACTCGAATGCAAGATCTTTGCTTTCGAATAATTTGTTAATTACAAGGGTAGACCTAAGGTTCATATAAATCTATATTTTTGAATTTTGAAATCAGGTGATCTAAAAATAGTATTCATCATTACGGGACGTCGATTCAGAAATTAATTTTTCAGGGAAGAGCCGATCAGCCTTCCAGAAAGGGAATGCGCATCATCCGTGAGTGTCGCAAAAAATTATCTCATTGCTAATTAAAGTTGAAAAATAACATGTACGTTGTTTTCTGAATACTAAAAGATTCTTGATTTTATTTGTGTTCTGTCTACTTAATTGCGGAAATCCGATGTATTTGCAGTACTGGGAACAATAAAGTATTGAATAAAGTAACAATTAAGTATATTTGATGAGTATCAATAAAGTATATTTGAACTTGAATTTGAGCCCACTAGGTGGTGGTATTGGAAGACACCAGGTGGTTCGATCAACTTAATATGCTCCAGCGCCGTGGCGCTGTCGCAAAAAGGCGATTCTCGATATAAATAGTAATGGGTTTTCCCCGCGGGATACCCGCTTTGGGAAAGGCACCTGAATCGATGCTACGAGTTCGAATCCCAAAATTTAGACGTAATTTATTATTCTTTGAAATAAATTCTTAGAATTTTTATTTATGATAGGATGTGCAGGTTTTGATTTGGTAATGATGTTAATAAAAGTTAACCTCTTAAGGTATTGTTTTCTATCTATTATTTGTGACGGATTAGTTTCGATGCTCCTCACAACCCGCCCCACCACGTGTCACTTATTCACGGACACGCGGATTGTTTCATTTGTAATAGGCCTACCACATGAAAGAGTCCATGGCCTACCGTAGAATAGTAGGGCCTACTGATCACGCTATGTGCGATGAAAGTAGTGTTTGAATAAAACAAATTTTTAATGAAATAAACATTATTTATCATAATTAATCAATAGATCAGGTGCCGCCTAAATAATTGTTTGTTTCGTGAAATTTGTACAAAACTTTGCGACTTCGTCATGTCTTGTGACCCTGAAAATACTAGAAGAATCATCGGTAAGCTTATAAAACGGCGAGGTCAACATAGTAACAACAACTTCGGGGATTGAAAAAAAAAACTCGAAAGAATTATTTCTTATACTGATGAGTTATACTGATGGGGAGTAGCGACCGTCATTGACACCGGTTATTTATCCATTCACTATCAAATGTGACGAGCCCAATAAATGATTGCGCATAGATTCGGCCTCTCAGCATTTAGCACAGCAGTTCCGAGAAGTGTTAAGACCGATCAGCGCGCGCGCTATCTAAAACCGGTGCTAGTACGATCAATATCTACAGGTATATACGTGTTCAGTATTACACAGCGAGTACCAGTATGTTGATCGAGCGTCGTCGTTGCAACGCGCTATACAGCGGCTTGAACTAGCGAGTAACGTTAATTATCTTTTAACCAAATTAGAGCACTTATAACCATCGGAATCAAATATAAACCAAGCTGCACCATCTACATCAAGTAGAGAATACCTGTGTGAAATTACAGAATTGTCGGTCCACACAAACAGCTTAAATCGTGTCATAAAGAAACATCCACAGACGGACAGACAGACAGACAGACAGACAGACAGACATGACGACGATGCCATAGATGGGTTCGTCTGACGACGAAACCCATCAAAAAATCGTTAGAACAAAGCTGAATAAAAATTTTTTGTCCAAACGAAAGGTTTTTCGTTCGAACAATCGTTCGATCGAACCGAATCGTTTTAACTTGAACAGAATTTTCTTGTCAGAACATTAAGTTTTTCGTTCGAACAAGTATATAGTAAAAAGTTTTTTCTCCGAACCAAAAGTATTAAGTATTTCGTTCAATCGAACAGAATGGTTTTCTTTCAAACATTCGTTCGAAAAAAATTGTTTTCGCTCAACCAAATCTTTTTTGCCAGGACAAAATGTTTTACATTTCAACAATAACATAGCTTTTTATTCAAACACATTTTTTGTCAGAATGAAGAAAAGTTTTGGTTTAAACAAAAAGCGTATTGTTCGATCAAACAGAATTGTTTTCATTCGAACAAGATCTTCTTGTCTGAACATTAAGTTTTTTGGTCGAACAGCGTGTTCGGGTCGTTTTGGAAATTTACTCGGTCCGGTACATTTTGGATTACTGTGTATGTCATTCATCAGAACATTAAAGAGAAGATGACTTAGGATACTACCTTGCATGACTCCACTAGTTAGACCGACTTATTCCAAGATGAGGCGTTCCGTTGAATATGGCTACATGTTTTCGTTCCGAGATAACTGCTGAGCCATTTGAGCGACCTATCATTGATACTGTTTCATAATAGCCTGTTTAGAAAAGGCTGATGTTGTACCTTATCAAATGCTTCCTTGAAATCCATAAAGAGTAATTATGGCCTAAAAGTCGATTGGTCCAGTTGTCCATGGTTTCAAGCAAGTATAATTGACCGTTTCTCAACCTACCTCTTATAAAACTGTGTTAACCGTTGAACAGGATTATAAGACTGCGCAGAAAACCAGTTATCGATGCTTTGCAGCTATATTTTCTAGTTCAGATTTTCATGAAAAATCTCATATAAATTTAACAAGGTCTCTTTTCAAAATTCAGCTTCATAGGGGTTGGAGAATGGATAATACTCTAATGAATGATTTGTAAGAATATATGGTCAGTTGCACAGTCAAAGAGCCTTTGCTCTGAAAACTATGTCATTTATTTTCGCTCCATAATTTGTATGGCTGAGAAGTGCGATTTTCAGCAGACAAATTCCTTCATAACTTTTGAAAGGCTTGACCGATTTTAGTTCTGTAAATTGCAATGATCTTCTATTAAACCCTTCTTTCATTTAGGCCTCATAAATTGTTTCTAGGCAGTGGATATTTTACCGTATACGGCCAGTAAATTACTAGCGCAGCGTCATACCATTAGACCACCGAGCTCGTTGAAAACCACCTGAATGGATTAACTATGTATAGTACCTCACCTTACCCTAATCCTATCCCTAGGGGTAAAATGGAACCCTCTGGCCCCTCTTCTCACCCTCTCGACACTAACCCTATCGAAACCCTAACTAAACCCTAAACCCAATATAATGATTCTATTGTTACTTTTATTAGTTAATGCTATATATATAGTAACTAGAGGACCAACGGTCCTGTGCTCTCGAGGCAAAGTTTTTTTTATTAATATCAATGAAAAAACATATTACATTGATCATTCTTACTCTTTTAATTATGCAGATCTGTTCGCTTCACAACTACCCTTGACACTACGGTGGAACTGGGTGCCTCAAGACAGTGGTAGGCAGGAACAAATACGTCAGATCAATTTGTTATGGCCGGTTATAGTACAAAAAGATCGACAAACCAATGTATATCACTTTCAAAGTCTTTTTAGTAATAATGTGACCGCTAATAACTTAAATGAAAATCTATGATAAAGTTAACTTCATTCAAAAAAACTTATTTCACTGTTTGAAAAACGCGCGTATTCATAACGCGCGCATCAATATGAGCCTATGCCACTATGTTACTATAGTGTGTACAGTGTGAGATACTAATTATCTGCCAGCGCACGCTTGCCTCGCGTAGTATGGCTAGACGCCAACAGCTGCTACGCAATACGTCTGCAGTAAATGAATAAACACGCGCCACACTGTCATACAACTCGGTGATAATTTCGGTCTGCCTGTAAAAATTAGGACTTTCAAGGATATTGTCTGCCAACCTTTCGAAATTAAAGTCCCCCACTGATTTTCCCAGCAAAAAACAAGGAATTTAAGACTGCTACGGTACCGACCCTTGGTGAAAGGTGCCCGTTCACACCCGAGTGATGTAGTCATCCACATATTAATTCACCTTGTAAAATAAATCTATCCGAATGAATTATTGATAAAATATTATTCAAAAATCTTTTCAATATCAACTTCTATCACCATTCAACCCAATAAAATCGGAAATAATCTTGAATACAAATTGCTGGTTCTATTTTTGCAGCGGATTTAA
Source organism: Tubulanus polymorphus (assembly GCF_964204645.1). NCBI lineage: Eukaryota > Metazoa > Nemertea > Palaeonemertea > Tubulaniformes > Tubulanidae > Tubulanus > Tubulanus polymorphus. The sequence continues at coordinate 12,492,670 of NC_134028.1, read as the reverse complement.
CCCCATTTATCGGATCTTTGGATAATTCAATGACTGTAAAAATGGTGTGCTTTGGTTCGCGGTAAACATACACAACACGATACCGACACGCTCGTTCCTCGAGAGCTAATAATGTACGGTAAAATAGCGGAAGTAAATACTTTGCCGTATACTGTTAAATATCCACTTTGTTGTTTCTATAGTGTTTGGAAAATTGGCCCCAAGTATAGTATACAACGAAAATAGTGCAGATATTAACGCGCATGAGTTTATGATTATTGATATATCTGTAATTATAATAGAGTCGTTATATACAATAGTTGAACAGGTTTGCAGGTCTATGAGAATACGCTACGTAAAAGAGGGTGGACACGAGGTCTACAGGTTGACCGGTTAACTCGAATACACTGGTGAGGGGCAGTGAACACAAGTTGAACAGGTCCACGAGAATACATACACTACGTAAAAGGGGGTGGACACGAGGTCTACTACAGGTTGAATGGTGATGTATATTTCAAGCTGCTTGAGGATATATCAAGCCAGTACCCTGTGTAATAAACATGATTTTGAATAAACGAAACATTCTGATAAAACCAATAATCATCCCAAATCTTTCAATTTCTTTTTAAATTTTCAATTTTTTTTGGTGGTGGATTTGTAAGCAGGTTAAGTAACAGGTCTACATTTCATTTTCGGTTATTGGCTAAATTTGACACGTAGACCTGTTGATCTGAGATCGAATAATACAGGACCGAATCAGTACTTTTTCAACTTGCGCATTGCACTATTGACGCTATTGCACTTTTGTACCCTCCTCCCAAAAATTTTTATTTCAGCATATTTATTATCAGGGAGGTCTAGGGATTCAAAATCAGTGACTTTAGACCCAAACTAGGGGTCCAGGGACACCATGCCCACTTGGGAAGTGGTTTCAAATGCTCAACAATCTAACAATTTCAATATTCAACGCCCTCTGGTGACCATATACAAAAACCAATGACCTTGATACTCAATACAATCATAAAACATGTCAGCAGCTACGATTTTGTAATTGATTGTGATTACAAAAATGCCTCGTTACCAATTTGATATGGAAATACTAAGTTATTCAACTATTCAACGCCCCCTTGTGACCATATTCAAAACCCAATAACCTTGTAACTCACCATATTCATAGAACATGTCATAAATTACAACTTTGAAATTGATCATGGTAACATAATATGCCTAGGTACCAATATAAAGGAAATGCCAGGTTATTCTACTATTCAATGCCCCCTGGTGACCATATAGAATAACTAATTTCCTTAAAATTCACCACAATCATAGATGATGTCATGAGCTACAACTTTGCAATTGATTGCGGTAACAACATATGTATTGGTACAAATATAATATAGAAATACTAAGATATTGTAATATTCAACGCCCTCTGGTGCCCATATACAAAAACAATGAACTTGAAACTCACCCCAATAGAACACGTAATACGCTACAACTTTCTAATTCATTGTTGTGACAAAATATGCTTAGGTATCAATATTATGTCGAAAAACTTTTTCCCACCTACGAATGAGTACTTCAAAACTTCCCAAAATAACTGGATTCCGTCTACGGACGGAAGGACGAACGGACGACGGACGAAAAGTGAACGCAATAGCCTGCTGGGACTTAAGTCCCATGGGCTAAAAACTTACTTTTTCTAGGTTAAAATTTTGTTATTTTGGGCCCTAAATCACGTGTAAATTCGCCGATTCGCGACATCAACAACGCCATATTGAATGTCAATCAAAGTTTCTAACCCTCCACTGAAATGTCATGACATAAAAACTTTGCAAAAACCATGTTTTCAAACATAACCATCTGGCTTGACCAATTTTAGTTCTGTAAATTGCTATGATCTTTTATTAATTGCTATGATCTTATATTAAACCCTTCTTTCATCTAGGCCTTTTAAATTGTTTGTATAGTGTTAGGAAAATTTTCACTTAAAAACCCTACCAAGTGTACTTTGATATACTAGGGTTTTCAACTGAAAACGCATGATGATTAGTATCAAACTGATCGTGTTTACCCCAGCTTCCTCTTTTAATCAGGATTCATGCACTGTTGATTGGTAAGAAAATATTAGTGATCCAGTAAGAATTCTTGAATTTCAAATTAAGGCCAAGTCGCGTTAGGCCTATTGGATCCTCGTAGCTAAAGAAGATCCAGAAAGAACCTTTATGGTATAATAAGTACTTGAAGAAGGATCTATTAATTGAAACTTTTATCTTTTGCAGGTAGGTGACTCTAAGAACTATGATGTTAAATAAGCCAACCCCTCTTAAAAGAATCATTATGCAAAATGTGGGCCAAGTCCTAAAAGCTTTAACCCTCACTGAGATGGAGTTATTCAAACTGCAACCATCTTATCTAAATAAGCTTCAATATAGATAAGGGAGCGTTCACAAATTACGTACCTCAAAATCTCCCGTTTTTCTGACCCCCCTTCCCCCCTTGTACCACCTTTGTACCAAATTCACTGACCCCTCTCTTAGTACGTACCATCGCACCCATGACCCCCCCAATTATATTGATGCAAAGAACACAAATCAAAAAAAATATAAATGTATACCTGATTTCATTAATGATGTACCAACAAGTGCGTGAAAGATCGATACCGGTACCCGGTATTGGGGAAATCCAAGTTGAAGTCTACTACAAGTCACAAGTGGAATTGTTTGTTTGTTTCTGTTTCAGCCTCTCCTGTTGCCAGGCAGCATAATTTTTTTTCGTAGGATGATAGAGTCACAAAACTTAATTTTTTATCTGAATTAGGGTTAGGGTGAATTAGAACAAAATTCCGATAATTAAATAAATGATGCAACAAAAGAATTAAGCAAGTATTGTTGTTTATTGATTTTATATAGGCCTACCCGGTACTAAAAGCCAATAAAACACCAACGGCTATTTTCATTTGAGATTGGTACATAAAGTACGTACCAAGATTGATTAATACCCCCCTCCTTCAAAGTATGTACCTTTTTTGCTGACCCCCCCTCCCCCATGTACCACTTTGTACCAAAATTCAGTAACCCCCCTCCCCCCAATGAAGGTACGTAATTTATGAACGCTCCCTAAGTTAATGGAATGGTGGATTGAGAATTTTATATGAGCAATAAAATACAGCACTTATAAATTTTGTGGCGGCCCAAGTCCAAGTGAGATGATAATTGACTAAAAGAGTAGGAGTCAGTGCTTTGGCCGTTTCAATTGTAGCTTGAAAAACATAAATAAATGATTTTTTTGATGGATAAATATTGTATTTTCAGTTCAGTTTAGGTTTTATATGGACATTTTTATTGGGGAGAGGCAGGGGGTTCATCTAGCTGCTTTTTCAGTGTGATTGATGAGGTTGGCCTAAGGCCTTCAGAATGACACACGGGATTTCTTAAGCTTTATCGGCGACATCTTCCACAAAGTTGCTCAAAATAAAGTAATTATCATAGATTTCATTGACTCTGAGAGAAAATGACTTAAAACAACTTAAAACTAGCGTAAACAGCTGATTTACACATGTAAACAAACGCTTACGCGAACCCAGAAGTGAATGAAAATGCCCGGATGTAGCAACTTTTTCGATAGGGGTCCCAAATTTAACCCAAAAGTCGAGAGCGATGGCTCGATCAATATAATATGATTTCAAGTGTTAAAATCGATAAGGAATAAATAATTATGTTCTATATTTCATTTCATCTCGGCTGATCTCGGTAAAATATAGTCTGAATACCAGTCGTTGTTACGGTGGTTCCGTACAGGACAACGGCTAGGTAGGCTACTAGACTAGGTAAAATACGTCATCTTGGTAATAATAATAAGGATGACCGCTATGGTGGACAGCAAAATGGCTAGTCTGAATAGGCCTACCAGTCGTTGTTACGGTTCTGTACAACGTCTGACGCTAAAGTATCATAGAGGTTAACTCCTGTTAATTGCAATGCAACAACTGATTTTAGTGTCAAATCAAACCTGTGTACTAAAATAAATAAATTAGTTACCTTGTTGACTTTGAAAACGTGTTTTATAATAAAAATTTTGGTGATTTAAATCGCGAACCGGAGAATTTATTGATTTGATTTGAATTGATTGCCACTATTGGGATTTCCATTACAGACTGAATTAATAAAATGTGAAAATTCAATATGTCTCTCTAAAACGGTCATCCTTATTACCGAGATGACGTATTTTACCGAGATGAAATTAAATATGACATATTTATTTATTCCTTATCGATTTTTACCATTGAAATCATATTATATCAGTAATAAATGCCTGCTGGAGTCATATTTTACATATTTTTTCGGATATTTTTGTAGAAAAATAACTTAACTTTACCAAGATAAGATCGTCGATCAATCAAATTCAATGAAATTTTATTGCTAACCGAGTTTACGTATTTGAAGTCAAAATTTTTTTAAATAAAAAAAATATGTAAAATATGACTCTAGAAGGTATTTATTACTGATATAACATGATTTCAAGTGTTAAAATCGATAAGAAATAAATAAATATGCTATATTTCATTTCATCTCGGTTCGTCTCGGTTCATCTCGGTAAAATACGTCATCTCGGTAATAAGGATGACCCCTCTAAAATTACTCTAAATGTTATTTTTTGTCGATAAAACGTATATATTTTGGTCAATTTTAACCTTAATAATTTGAAACAAGAATAATATCTGCATTGGCACCAAGTTTAAGTTCGAATCCGTAATTTACACTCCCATCATGCACCACGAAAAGCCGCCATATTTGTTATGTTGCTTCACTTCAACTGTTTTTTGAGGCGACTAGTCAAAAGTTTTGAGCTACTACGATCGTCAAAAGCTACTTAGGATTACAAATTATGCACAAACAATAGTTAACTTCCATCTGATTACAGAACAGTCATTTTGAGGTAGGCCTAAGTTTATGGTGTTTTAACCCTTTCGCTGCGTACACGCTTGCACCGCCCCGTACGTAAGGTATTTTCCGAAAAATTCGATTTTTTTCAAATTGTTTTTAACCCCGATTTTTCACGTTTTTATCGAAGATTATGATGTTATTTAGTGAAAATCAGTAAAAAATCATACCAACAGCCTTTTCTGTAGGGGGGGCGTGTTGGGGGGGGGGTCAGGATGGGTTAGAAATTTTTTTTTTCAGTTTTTCACCCAAGTGCCAGTCTTTGGTGATTGATGCTACGGTGTGGATGAAAGAAATTCAATTGATATGGGATATCCTTTTCCGCTGGTAGAGGTACGTAAGTGGGGAGCCATCTCAATCCCGCGCAAATTACCATGTGCTCAACAGGCTGACAGCACCAACTACTGACGCATTTTCGCCATCTGTTGTTTAGAAAGCTAACTATCTTGTCTTACATGCGTTTCCATACTGTTTGCTGTGTACGCGTTCGAGTTATAAATCAATAGGTGCATGACGTTTCTACAACGTCATACGCACAGCACGTGTCACTCATATGACGTTTCCAAAACGTCACACGTAGCGAAAGGGTTAAGGGGTGAAATAGACGCTCAAAGCCTCGTCCCTCAAAATGAGGGACGAAAATTAACCTTATATGAGCACTTTCGCCCTAGACGTTGTTTCAGGAACAACGGCTAGGTACTAGACTATCCCCATTCCAACAAGCTTTCTTTCAGTAAGATTGGAGCTATTAGACTACAGAATGGCCGTTTTTTTCACCTCAAACGATGATTTCTATGCGAGATCTTAGAGATAACCCCAACAAACCTTACATTTTTTTAAACTACGCCGTCATACCTGTACGGTAATCTCATTTATTTGTATAATATCCACGCGATGGGTGAACTCACAAGCTCCAAATCGAACAAATATACGAAAAAGTCACCTCGCACGGCAAAAGGTTGAAGGGTCTGACTATTTCAGATGGCTGGGAGTCACCTTCATTTCGGTCAACGAATTATACATTTAGACTTCACCTACGTACCTAAAATGGCGGACGATTCAACTTCATCTTCCGATCCGTCTTATTCTTGTCATGATTTTATGGAAGTGTCAGCACTCATCAATGAACACGAATTGAAGTCAAGAACTACGTGGTGCGTATGGTGGAAGGACAAGTTATCTGAATATAGTGGTGGTATGTTTATCTTTTACCGTAATTTTAATGTCTCTCTACCCTCTAGTCTTGTTTTCTGTTCCATCTATCTACTCTAGACCTATAGTAGGCTACAGTATAATAACTTATACGCTGATGAGTGTTGTGTTAAGAAAACACTTGTCGTGTTGACATATGGCCTCGCACACAGCATATATACACGAGTACGAATAAGCCTTCCTGTATGTACTGTTTTTCGATATGATCGTATGCCTATAGGCTAATACATGCAGGCGCGCGTCACCGGAATTACAGATATTATTGGGGCAAACCACTTCAATTTATTTCAGCGAAATCACATATTCCGACATAAGCAAGGCTATTTTGAATGAAATATGAAGCAAAGAGACCAGAAATTCAATCCGAGCTAAATGAATCCGAGACTGATATGGATCCGACATAGGCGGAGTCTACTGTAGTATTTACTTTCGAAACTCTTCTATCACTGAACTGCTTTTAATGTAGTAAGTATTTTATGTTCATACAGTCTGAAAGTCCGTCTGGACTTTCTGACTGCATACTTAATACCAAAACATATTTTTGGTGGGTGTGCAACATGCTTTTTTCTCTTTCACTTATTGCTTTTTGACTTAATGTTTTTGTCTAATACTCCATATAACATGTATATTTTTGATAAAGGTTATTGGGATCATTACACAGCACAAATGTGGTGTCGATTAGTTCACATAAAAAATATGCTAATTATTTGAATATAGGAACATTTAAAGTTGTGGAAAATTTTTGTCCATTGTAAATGTGTGGACTCATTGGCATATATATACCGGTATATATATATATATATATATATATATATATATATATATATATATATATATATATATATATATATATATATATATATATATATATATATATATATATATATATATATATATATTATATATATATATATATATATATATATATATATATATATATATATATATATATATATATATATTAGTATATAATAATTGGAGGTAGGTAATTTGATAACATCTATTTTCTGCACACTTCGGCAACAGGTGAGCTAATTTGGCCATTTTGGTTTGCTTTTTAACTTTTTACACATAATAATTTCTTATATCTTAGTAACCCGATCGTTGTAGAGAAATGTTTGACAATCACCATATTTGTATATCAATGACTTGTAATATTCACCATATTGTACTCATTGTCACCTAACATCATCTGCACCGTATGCGCTATTAAAATGCTGTAAGGCCGTGTTGTAATCCAATTTTTTTAAGTCAATCAGAACTATGTACATGTATATTCACATTTCAAAATTGTGTAAGTTGATTTATATCAGAACAATGTTTATTCAAATTTAAAAATTTGTGAAATAAAAAAGTTTGTATGGTACATATATGTTTATGGTTTTAGTTTATATTTTTCTTCACGTTGAATGTAATTTGGGAGGACTTTTTAAGGAATTTCCTTTTGGATAGCCGATCTCCTGATTGGAAATAAGTTTCTATTGGTCATTAATTTGAATTTCATTCAGACAAAAAATGGGAATTTTGTTTGAACGAATTGCGCTGAAGGACCGAGTTCGTGGAACGATTTACGGGATTCAAACCCAGTGTATTGGGCTACGTTACATCGTAGGTGAAGTCTAAATGTATAATTCGTTGACCGAAATGAAGGTGACTCCCAGCCATCTGAAATAGTCAGACCCAAGGTTGAAAGCCTGTTTTGGTCGATGGCTAGTGACGTCAAGAAGATCGCCTTTTTGTTACTCCCACAGCTAAACAACTCACTTTTAACGGTTAACCGCTGAATTTGAATTTGCTGTCATATTTTATTTGTAAATATTCTCTATTCCTATGTTATCCATTATAAAAGCGATTTTAAATGTATGTCCACTCTTGTACTGTTTTCCCTGTGTCTTGATGTTAATATTTTATTGCATGTCATTTCCTATGTAACTTGTGTATTATATGGAGCAATAAAATTAAAGTTCAAGTGTCAAGTGTATTCTTGCTGGCTGTTGATTAAAAGATTGTGAATCATGTTTTCCGAACGTGTTAAGCTTGTCTCCGGACCAGTTGGTGGGAATATTGGTTTGAAAAAAGAGGTAGATTGCAAGATTATAAAAAACTCACTGGGTAACACTGGTGAACGCCGCGAGCATCGTACACGGTGGTGCAGGCGAGGCGTCGCGACCGCGCGGCGGCAGGGCTTTTTAATTTTGGCTTTTGCCAGTTTTGGAGTCTTGTTATTGCCACCACGGCCACGTTACCACCACACTCACATTGTCGCTAGGCCTACTGTACTGCCACTACTTTACTTGCTACTTACTCGGCTAAATTAATTTGTCTTCATCCACGCTTACTTCCCCCCTCCCCCCCCCCATGTTAACAAGTAATATCTGCCAACCGAACCACCAGTCGCAGTAGCCGTAGGCAGTATACTATAGTGCAGTAGCGGGTACCCAGTGGCATGCCATTGCCATGCCACTGGGTATAGGCCTATGTTGCCCGTACACAGTCACCACCTACTAGGCCTTAAATATTCCAACAACCATTCCAAATCCAGCAACAAAAAATAAACAATAAATTTTAAGGCCTCGAAACAGAAGAATGGTAGTTCCCTGTATTCAGAGTTAATGAAAATGTATTTCTTGTTGCAGATAGATAGCCTAACCAATTTCAGGATAAGTACTTTTCATTCCTTTATTTATATACGTAGCCTAACTGTTTAATCCTGGCCCTGGCCACTGAGGGTGTATGCATTAGGTCTGGTCCCAGTTTCACTGAGCTAGTTAGCCAACAATTAAGCTGAGAAATTTTGTTAAGTGGCAATTCAGGGGCAGATCAGGAGAGTATACAGGGGTGTACACCCCTTAAAACTTTTAAGTTGCACTGAAATTTAAAGGAAAAATTAAAAATATCAACAAGTATTTTTAAAAAGCTTATATTCCAAAACATGTTCTCTGTAGGCCTACTTCCAAAATATAGGTATTATGTTTTCTGATGATCTGGTGCCCTTTTGATTTTTAATTATATATGATACTGATATGTATGCCCTATTTTGGGCTGCACCCCTCCCTGAATCAGTCTGCCTGCAATTAAGAGGATGTTTATAGATAATTTGATTTAGAGGAATCTTTTAATTTAGTGCCTGATGTTAGGCCTTCCACAGCCTGGTAGAGGTGGTTTAGGTGAACAAGTTAGTCTTCACACTGCAGGACTTTTAGGTGAAGGTGAAACTGGCCCTTGTTTATGCATAGGCTACTGTGTGTGCACGCTTATCACAATACTAAAAGATTTAACAGAAAAAGGAAGTCAGTGGAACATGTAAGTTTGATGCCCTTTCTGCGAGACGCGGGTTCATTTTTGTTATTTTTGCTTAGATGTTGAAGCAAAAACAGATTAATGTGCTCTTCCACATTAGGTTATTCATCCACAGACGGATCCTGCTGACTCGACATGTTTTTGCGGAGTTGAATTCACCAATTGGAAAGATCTTCTAGACCATGTTAGTTTAAACCATACTGAAATGTAAGTACAACATAATTCAATTAATTTAGTACCTACAAATCTAAATGACTTAATGCAAATGACTCAGAGATACCCATGTTTTATGTTAGGCCTATATGGGTAATTTCATACTCTATCTATTGATATGTCTAAAAAAAGTGAGTTGATAATGTGTATTTCAGGCGGACAATGGAGGAAGAAGGAAAGGACGCGGCTTGTGACAATTTCTCGGAAGGAACGATAGAGGAAGCAGAAAAGATGCAGGAAGATAGTTCGAAAGAAAGGATAGAAAGATTAAAGATGCAGGAAGATAGCTGGATGGAAAACAAAAAACAGCTAAGTATCACAGGTGGTGGAGGTATCGAACCAATCATAATTGATGATAGTGATGAGAATGATTCTGATGATGAACATGTATGTAGAAGAAATTTTAGTTACAATCCAACAGAAATGTGCCTCAATGACTATCAATTTTTGAAAATTCCTCCTGTTATGCCATCAAAGGTCACGTCATTCAGAATTTGTGACATGTCTAATTCATGTCATTTGGCTGATGATGCCCCCACTATGCCCCACAAAAATCAGTTGGAGGACATAAAAGCACAGATGCAGTCAAGGATTGTCCGTGACCCTTCCATTAATATCCATGTGAGACTCGATACAGGCTGCTATTCTATTGATCAGATTAATAGGTTTCTTTTCTTACATTATGCTAAAACCAAACAACAAGATCTTTTGCCATGAATCTTTGGGTAAATAGTAAGCCTTTAAGCCCCACTGATTCAGTCGATTGGGAACAGATTCAAGCATTTTCAAATATGCTCTTTTCCTTAAAACCCTCTCAACAATTTCCAGTTGGTAATAATAATAGCGTATCTGTATCAGAACTTCAGACGATGACTAATCAAAAATGGTTTGAAGGATCTGTGTTAAATGCTTTTGCATCTATGATAAATGAACAGTACTGTAATATTCATGCATTTATGATGCCACTTACATTTGATGCTAAGAAATATGTTTCAAATTTATATAAAAGATTCGGTCCTAATCCACTCATAAGTTGTGATAAACTAATTTTTTTCCTGCATGTTGGCACCCAAAACGATTTCGTATTTCTAAATTCTTATGGACATGTTGTTGCCAATCATTATGCACTAGCAGTTTTTTACCCAAAAAGTAACAAACTGTGTTATGCTGATACACTAGCATGGGATTGTCCAAGGGAATTTAAAAATCATTTAAGATCTGTTTTGAAAGGTTTGAATTGCCCTGATCCTGTTTAAATCCACCTCCATGATCCTCATTTTGTTACTGAAAATTCAGTGCATGTATGTAGTAATAATTGTACTAGTTATTACCCACTCCAATCATGTTCATCTGTCTGTGGCCCTGCTACATTAATTGGTGCTTGCATTGCAACCTATTATGAAAAGGATATTTCAAGTGTATTTTCATCTCCCAATGAATTATCTTATCTTAAGAACATTTCTAACTATTCTGATTTTGTTAGATTGATATTGATTAATTGGCTTATGAAACATCTAATTGATATTACTCAACTCTTCTCAAAGTCATCTCAACCTACTGCTAATAGTACTACTTTCTCTAAGATATCACGATTATCTCGCAGACAGAGACATAAACGATCAACTGAGTCAAATAATACACTAGCTAGTTCTGAATTAAAGATGTCAGACTCTTATATTGCTCCTAAAAAAAGCAAATCAGTCTTAACTACAGCCAAATCTAAATCTACACCAATTTTGAATAATGAACCAACACTTGAATCTACACCAATTTCGAATTATGAATCTGCAGCAATTTTGACTAATGAATCAACACCAATTTCGAATAGTGAATCTGCACCAATTTTGACTAATGAATCAACACCTGAATCAACACAAATTTCGAATAGTGAATCTGCACCAATTTTGACTAATGAATCTACACCAATTTCGAATAGTGAATCTGCACCAATTTTGACTATTAAATCTACACCTGAATCTACACCAATTTCGAATAATGAATCTACACCTGAATCTACATCCTCAATTTTGAATCCTCAATCCTCATTAACTATAAATTCAGCTGAACCATTAACTTCCCATATTAATGGTTCTAAAACTACTATCTCCCATCGCATCAGGAGAGGAAAGCATTATCTTGAAGTTGCTTTTCATTCAACTGGCAGTAAGACGAAGTGTAAAAGTTTTCATTGTACAGACCAAGGTACAAATGACCAGGTAGCCATTGACACTATCAAGAAATACCTCAACAACCAGAATCCACTTAGTGATGAATGGTTTGAAAATGGGGAAGTAATGACTGGTGCTGACACAAAATATTATTTCGATAGATTCACTTTTGATTTTACAAAAACAGTTCGTCTGCATAAGAATGTGCGGCCTTCATTTGTTGGTAACCAGACAACGATGAAAGCTTCCTTAACATTAAAAAAGAATTGGCAAACCCATAGATTAGATAATAAATTTGAATTTATTGAGCCAATTGTTGAGGATACTTCTCAATTTGTGGCTGCAGAAATGCTCATAAAATGTTCGTCAAAGTCTTCAGTTTGTAAATCATCATGTGGATATTATCTTTCAAAGTTGAATATGTCCAGTAACATCACTAATTGTCCCTCATGTCAAATTGACGTTGTTTTAAATGATAAACAATGTATTCATTGCTCTATACCATGTCTAACAAATGGAGGAAAAATGCTGATGGTGAAACACTTTGTTCCAACTGTTACAACTATAAGCTGAAGAATAAACGTGATCGTCCTGTGAAGTTAAGGCAGCAGTTTGAGCCAAAAAAATTAATTCACCCTCATTTTATGTGTTATTGGGCAACGAAACTTGTATTATTTAGTACTGATTTATCCAAGTGGAGAATCTTCAGCAAACCACTTAATGGTCAATATCATGACAATATTCCTTTACAAATTAAAAAGCGACCTAATTTATCTACTAGAGATAGATGGGATGAAAATAGAGTCATGATGAAAGCCACAGCAATGAAGGTTCTTTCTGCCACCAATGCTCACAATAACCTTCATGTATCAAATGTAAATGATGGCGCCGGTCATGACCATACCCTAGATCAAATTTCAAATAGATTGAAATATATTGATAAATCTTCGATAAAATTACATATGAAATCTCCAGACGAAATACCTATTCTAAGTTCTGATTGGAGAAATACTGAAAAATTATTAGAGGGTAACTATGAATCTGTCCTTTTATTTCAACGAGGGGATGCCACACTCAAACGTAATTATCACATTATTCTCTCTGATCCTCGTTCTCTGGAACATTTATCCAACTTTGGACAATCTGTCATTGGTATTGACGTGAAACATGATTTCAATTCGTGGAAATTCAAAACTTCATTTGTAACTTTTGCAGACAACAAAAATGAAGGACGTATTGCTGCTGCATCAATTAGTAGTGATGAAGGGGGGCTACTCATGCAACTACCATCCAGTTAGTTCTAGCCAATACACCATGTAAAGACGAAAAATGTAATCATCCATCTGAATTCTATATATTTAATGATGGCAATGGTTTTTTCAGAATCAAGCCATGTTCATCAACATCTAGATTTTGTCCTTTTGTACAACATGATAAAGATGCAAGTCTAAAGCAAGGAGCATCTGACAATAATCTTAAATCAGTACTATGTAATTTTCATGTCCTGCAGTGTATTCGTCGCTTCATGAATGAAAATCAAGAACTTCGCTTATTTTGCAAGCCTCTAGAAACTGGTTTCAAATGCATTATGAGATCATGGGATGCTTCCTCTAGAACTGATATAGCCAATTCATTTATTAGTTTTATTGAGAATGATATTTCTTTAGACCTTATGTCGCAAGATACAAAAACATTATTTATTGATTACCTAAAGAAGAATTGGTTTAATTCCCAAATTTGGTCTGATGCATTCAATGCTGAATCAATTTATCAGTCAGACCAATCTAACAGAAATAACCCTTTGCTATTAACTGATAATATTACTGAGCGCAAATTCAAACAAATAGATGATGTCTACTTAAGTGGACACCTAAATAAACTGATATCATCTTTTGTACGATTACTGTTTGAAAATGTTTTTAATGATGAGATCAAAGCGACAAATATGAACAATCTCCAATTTAAGCAACTTGACCAACGAGTTAAGAATATACGTCACCTTGAAAAGATAGAAAAGTGTTGCAAAAGAGCCTTTGATTTATTACAGAATAATGAGATTTTAAAATATGATGAAGAAACTAATTGGTTTGTTGTGAAGAGTTCTTCACGAAAGAACTTAAATAGGTTAGAAGATAATGATAATTTTTTCAATGGTGATACTCAATATACATTCAATCAGCTTGATGTTTTAGAAGAAAGATTCCCCGATAAAGTATCAATATCCGAGGAACATTCATATGACATTTCAAAAAAATGCCGAAGGTACATAGGAAATTTAGATTCAATATCCAGTCGTATCTTATTCAATTACGTTATTACAATCGTTCCTGAAAATTGTCTTTCATACGTAGATGGTAATTGCCATTTAATCAATTTGAAACTAGGTATATGTACTTGTGAAGCTTTTATAATGATTGGACAACCATATTTTTGCAAACATCTTTTTGCCTGTTTTGCCCAAAAAAACAATATAACCACAACGAAGGCTTTAATTGATGCATATAAATTCCACATTGTGGAGCCTCTGCCAACTTACAATTTTACTCGACAAAATTGTTCTGTTTCATCTACCCTCATTGATAAGTTAAAAGATCATTCCCACATTGCTAGCTCGAATGATATCAATGCTGCTCGGAAAGGGCACATTCTAAGTATTTTACATAATGAAAGCCACTGTGGAATTAAGTTAATAAGCGGACGACCTGCCAAACGACAACCTCACAATATGGCTCATAGGCGTGCTGAGGGTCCAATCAAGGACAATCAGGTTGCCATAAACCTTCCTGAACTTGAAGTGATAGACCCTTACTGCCCTAAGGTTACAATGCCTAAAGATGCTGAGAATGCAAGACACGGAGGGCGAAAGATAATTAGACCTGCTAACAGAGGTGTATCCTTTTCTGCTATGGTTGAAAATGCTGCTATCAAACTAGGTAAAAAAGCTAAAATATCAGAAATTGAAACCATAGACTCCACTGATCCAGATCCTGGCAATGATATCGAATTTTCAGCAGATATTTTAAGTCAGAATAAATCATCCTTACCGAAAAAATCAAAAGATACCAAACCAAAAGATATTAAGTCAATACCAGTTGTTAAAAATGACTCGAAGTCTGTTTTATTTGAAAAAAGTATTGTCTGTTCCTTTTGTATTAAAGACAAAATAAATCCTCCATATCTTTGTTCATGTCGCAGGGAACTAGATAGGCACATATCCACTTCTCATTCATCTTTGAAACCTATCTCATGTGCTATTTGTTGGGCAGATGGGGTTATTAATTCATATGCAAGTGAAACATTCCTTCAAAAGCACATTCGTATTGAACATAATCATCATAAGAAAAAATCTATTGTAATCGATTATAATAATAGAGATGATTATCTCAACAGTTCTCCTATTACAGAAATCAATAATTCCAATTCTGAAAAAGAATTAGAAATTCTTATAGATCAACCTGGAAATGCAGGCCTCCAAAACCTAGCAAAATTGAAACTAGATAATCTTTTGTCATCAAAAGTTGAAAAAACCCCTTCTCAGTTAGTTGCTGAAACCTGCCCTGTCTGCCACAAAAACTGCAATGCTAATCCTAAGAAAAAGTCCACATTCTCAATTGAATGTGATAATTGCCATAGATGGTATCATTGGAAATGTGCTCCAATCAATGAGGCTCCTCCTGAACATATCAGGTGGTTTTGTTTTCATTGTGACACGATTTCCTAAATAGTTTGTATTGAATATTATTGATCGGGTTTCGAATGAATCCCTGACGTTAGAAATATTTTCATTTCCCATGGTGAACGTAGAAGCCTATAATGACCGTCACTTAGTCACCTATATATTTACTCGATTATATATAAGGTTAAGAAGCGATGTATATGCACTGGTGTTTATAGTGCTCTATTTCAGGTTTTTTCTTTCAGGAAAATATATTTTGTGAATAGATTACCGCTTGATTTTTTATGTTACAGGTTACTGCAAAATCATCAGTTATTGTGATGCGTGCCGATGTCTCTGGATGATTCTGACCATGTCTAGAACTTCAACATCCTTGACTTATCATCAATTGGCAGCAGTATTAATACATGCATGTTCAGAGAGTGTATGAAGAGAGTGTATGGACACATCAACCTCGGTTCAAGGCTGTCCCTGATTAAATTGTATAATCCATATATAATATATATAGATTGGTCCCATTTTAACTTACTCAACTGCTTGAATGTCTTGTTTGTTATTCGTAAATTTTCACTTATTCATTGATTGTTTCTGTAGAATTTTATATGTGATATATAAACGTGGAAACCAGGGCCCATTGCACTATGAAAGACACTTGACATTTTTTTGGGACAGATCTTTCTATATGTTTATGTCCTCGAGGCATCTGAAGTTAAGAAAATTCCCTTTGAAAACTGGAAATGACATAATGAAATAAGTTGTGGAATGTTTAAATTCGACAAAATGAATGTATTTTGCATTCCTAAGGCCCTATATATTTACTGCAGTTAGTCCTGTATGTCTTTTTTATCGAAATTTACTGTGGTCTATTCCTGTTTGTCCTGTATGTCTTTGTGATCGCGATCGCAATTCATTGGTTGCATTGTTTACTGTTAGTCCTGTATGTCTATCGCAATTAAGTTAGTCCTGTATGTCCTGTATGTCTTAGTTAATCGCAATTCATTGGTTGCATTGTTTACTGTTAGTCCTGTATGTCTATCGCAATTAAGTTAGTCCTGTATGTCCTGTATGTCTTAGTTAATCGCAATTCATTGGTTGAATTGTCTACTGTTGGTCCTGTATGTCCTGTATGTCTTAGTTAATCGCAATTCATTGATTGCATTGTCTACTGTTAGTCCTGTATGTCCTGTATGTCTTAGTTAATCGCAATTCATTGGTTGCATTGTTTACTGTTAGTCCTGTATATTCTGTATGTCTATCGCAATTAAGTTAGTCCTGTATTTCTTAAATAATCGCAATTCATTGGTTATTGAATTGTCTACTGTTAGTCCTGTATGTCCTGTGGTTTAGTCCTGTATGTCCTGTATGTCTTAGTTAATCGCAATTCATTGGTTGAATTGTCTACTGTTAGTCCTGTATGTCCTGTGGTTTTGTCCTGTATGTCTTTGTGATCGCGATCGCAATTCATTGGTTGCATTGTTTACTGTTAGTCCTGTATGTCTATCGCAATTAAGTTAGTCCTGTATGTCCTGTATGTCTTAGTTAATCGCAATTCATTGGTTGAAGTGTTTACTGTTAGTCCTGTATGTCTATCGCAATTAAGTTAGTCCTGTATGTCCTGTATGTCTTAGTTAATCGCAATTCATTGGTTGTTGAATTGTCTACTGTTAGTCCTGTATGTCCTGTGGTTTAGTCCTGTATGTCTTAGTTAATCGCAATTCGTTGGTTGAATTGTCTACTGTTAATCCTGTATGTCATGTATGTCTATCGCAATTAAGTTAGTCCTGTTTGTCCTGTATGTCTTAGCTACGAGCAATTATCAAACTTGATAATTGCTCGTAGGTCTTAGTTAATCGCAATTCATTGGTTGCATTGTTTACTGTTAAAGCTGTATGTTCTGTATCTCTATCGCAATTTCATTGGTTGCATTGTTTACTGTTAAAGCTGTATGTTCTGTATCTCTATCGCAATTTCATTGGTTGAATTGTTAACAGTCCTCTGTATGTACATGTAAAAATAATTAAGGTTCTGACAACAGGTTTGTAAAGTAATCAGCTATCTGTTTTGTCTATCGTTGCTTAAATTGTTAACTGTTGTTTTAGAGTTCTGTATGTCTTTGTCGATCATTTTGTTTGCACTCAGGGGCGGATCCAGCATTTTGAAGGGGGGGGGCAAATGAAAGCAACAACAGATGGCTGTAAGCCATTCCAGAGCAAGCACCGATAACGCGAAGACCCTCCCTAAAAATTTTTTGGAAAAATAGATGCAAGCAGGTGCATTCTGAGCATTACTTAATAGAAAGATTTCATTCGGTTTTTACTCAGTAACGCATAGATTTGCGGCTACATCGGTAAAAATAGAGGGGTGGATCCGCCACTGAATAGCTATTGTTTTGTGTAGGATTGTATCTGTGAATTAAGTAAAGTTACTTACTCAAGTCTGATGTTATTGCTTATTGCTCGTATTTTATTGTTTTAAGTGTGCGAATACTTTTCTTAGATTTATGGAGATCAGGATGACGAGGGTTCGATTTGAACCAACAAATAAACAAAAACATTCAAACCTCAAATTAATCCGTTTACTTGTCTTTATTTTTGGGGAACATTTTTTTACCTAGATCAGATTTGATAACACAGTAGTCGCTTGTTCCAAAGCGATGTGCCGTTGAAGACAGACCTGAAGGTCTTTGCCGACAGCGATGCTATCCAGGATTTCAAAGGATGTGAAGAAGGTGCATCTTCGACAACCATAGTTTGCAGTTTTAACAATTT
The DNA here is from genome assembly GCF_964204645.1 of Tubulanus polymorphus. Lineage (NCBI taxonomy): Eukaryota > Metazoa > Nemertea > Palaeonemertea > Tubulaniformes > Tubulanidae > Tubulanus > Tubulanus polymorphus. The sequence continues at coordinate 12,474,411 of NC_134028.1, read as the reverse complement.
AAAACAATAATAGTTTCATTAAACAACTTAAAATTTAAAGATTTAGTGGACTTACTGTTTAACCAGGGCAGGGATTTCTCGCAACCGTACATGATATATACATACACTAGCAGTAAATACAATGTACTTCTAACCCTTATAAAACTTAAACTATTATTAGTTATTTTACAATTATTAAACGGCAACGTTGAAATGCGATGTGCGCTCAGAGCGGCCGTAGTGATTTTGGCGTATTGTGGGATTCGAACCGCTCGGAATTTGTACTAGTGACGTCACTCGCCATCGACCAAAACAGGCTTTCAACCTTTTGCCCTCGCACGCAAAAACCGTAATCTTTCCGCAATTTGGTTGATGTTTGCCTATGAACGGAATCTTTTGACGAGCTAATGCCATACAGTGTGAGTAGGTTCGAATCCCATATTATGCTTCGGGCGCAATTTATACCTACTTCGCGGTCTGTTCATAGCCTTTATGAGAATGCCGGTTTGCTAGCGTATCTATTTAACACCCGTATTGCTCGGGTTAGTTTTACTATCAACGGGTGGCGCTGTATGTAAATTTCACATAAATCAACGACTTTCGGCTATTAGCGGTACTTAAGACCACTTGAAAACATCATAGTCAATTACACGGTAGTAGTGAACATAAAAAGATACAGTACAAAGATACAGTACGGTGTACAGTTAAGGACAATTCAATTAATTAATTCTTTATTGTTCCGTTACGTAGTTAAACATTATAAGATTAAGTACAATAAAGACAGGGGGATAAAATATAACATTTTAAAGATAGAGATAACAAAAGCAATAACAGTTTAATATACATATATACACGATGTAGACAGGTTTTCAGTAAGTGAATCAGTGATAGTTTAATTAATGGATACTGCGACGTAACACTACAGATTTCAGATAGTTTTTTTTTCATGAGTTAGACCCTTTCTCGATGTATTTCCCTACATATTTGGCCATTTCTATAGAGGACATTATAGTTACAAATTTGACTTTATCATTTACATTCGACATGCTAGGATATTGATTATAAAATTTATTCAACAGATCTGTTCTTAAATTATCAAATTTTGCACACTCCATTACAAAGTGGAACTCATCTTCTACTACTCCGCATCTGCTACATAAGCATTCTTCCCTAGGGATACCTAGGTAGCGCCCTTTCTCAATCATAAGTTTGTGTGCACTGAGTCTTAATTTGGTTAGAGCTGTCTTAGAGGAAATTGGAATGTTCAGTAGTAAATAGGGTTCCAAACTGAATTCTGTTTTGAAGATCTTATATGAGTCAAGTTTGTTAAAGCTTTGAATTTTTGTTTTCCAGAATATTTTATATCGCTCTTGGAGTATGTGTTTGAACCTTTTAATATGCTGATAGGTCTGGCCAACTTCTAAAAGGTTGAGACTATTTGTAGCAGACAGAATGGCTTTTAGGAAAATAGTCCAGTCATTTGTCTGGTTTTTCATAGAACTCAAATCTTTCACCGTTATATTTACAATACTATTTACATTTGTACACATGTGGTTATAAAAGTTAATTATACGGGAAAATGCATCTATATAAATCGGTAGTCTTCATTCACCGAGTACTGCTAAATTGGTAGTTTTTTTGTTTACATGCAATATGAATTTGCAGAATTTGAGAGTTAATTTATTGAGTAGGTCATCCTTTTCCATTACTTCCTCAATTGGGAATGTACCCTTGTTTTTGAATATTTTCTTAGCAGTGCTCGTTTTTGGTAACCAAATCTCACAACCATATAGTAGGATGGATGTTACCAAAGTGTCAAACAGCTTTAACGATACATTGGGTGGACAATCTTGAATACCAATCATTTTTTGAATACTGAACATGGCTCGGTTAGCTGATTTGAATAGATCTTCTCTAGCTTTGTTAAAACACCCTGTGGACATGATTCCATAGGATCCATACCAGAGACATTTTGTTCAGACAAGGACTATTAGTTAAAAATTAATCTTCATTTTCAGCAAATAACGATCTGGTGAATTAATTAGTGATTCGGTCTTTCGGTGGTTCGAGATAAAATGCCCGCAAAATAAGAACCTAACGAACCAGGGCTGACCACTAATTGCCCAACAGATAAATTTTCGAAACGACACAATCCAATCATGTTTGGTATCAAATGTGGCGTGGACCATGGTCTTTTAACTGACCATTGCATGACCAGTACTGACCATATAGTAAATTATTTGTTTGCAAACAATTAAGTTGTTTGGTGTCAAATAACTAGATATGATGTGGGCATTAATCTAAAAATTGTTTAACTGACCAATGCTTGACCAGTACAGACCAGTTACCAGTGCTAACCAGAACCCCCATAAGTAATTTATATGTTTAGTGAATCCTTCGTTAGTACTACTAGCTCTTAAATTTGTCGCTTGAAAAAGTCTTGTCCGATTTTTGTTGTAGGTAGCGAGCTAACTTTGAAATTCCGCTAAAATGCATAAGATTTTTACGTAGTGTTTTGAACGAACAACGTTTCCATTTGTAATTGTAACGTGCGCATTTGAGCCTGTAACGTGCACATTTCACTCGCGTGAACGTGCGTATCGGTACCAAAATGCGAGACTAGTCAAACTTTTACGATCAAGACTTTTAAACTGAACAAAGAAGATATAATATCATATTATATATACATGAATAGATGGAATGCTAATGTACGTAGTAGTTTTAAATGTTTCGTAGCTGCTGTCCACTGACCACAGATCAAAGCTAATTGCCTGATATGAAATATATTTTTGTCATAGAGATGTAGTAGATCAGTGAGAATTCAAACTAATGGTTAATTTTGAGTGATCACACAACGCTAACCAATAGAGAAAGCTGTAAGGCCCAAGAAATGATGCATTAAGTATAACATATCTTTCAATATAATGATGAGGTATTCAACTGGCCATCACAACAATAGTTTGACTTATCTTATTGAAAAATACCGGAGTGTTAATGGGAAAACCTTGAATTCGAAACAATTCCACACTCAATCGTTTACTTTGAAAACACAATTTGCATTCTGTGGACATGTATTTTTTTCTGCACCAAAAGCATGAAGTATATTATCTTTGCTTGTAAAAATTTGAAATTTTGGGGAAGATTTTTGGCCTCGTTAACCTGTGAACACGTCCTTCATATATTTTCTAAGACCGACCCTTGAAATAATGCTGAGAGTTTCGAGGATAATTTTGGTAGGATGTAAACTTAGGCTGCTTCGTATCCGTGGAGGGTTGCTAATTATTGATTCTATACACAATAATCATAAGTACCGTCAGATTCGATAGAATATCGTTTTTCAATCATACGTACACGAATTATCGCGATATAAAGATAAATAATATGTTCATATACTTTTTACGTCTTATACTGTATATTTCTTTACTGGTATAAATAAAGAGTGGATCAGCAGGCCACCTGAGACCATTCCACGATCTAAGGCCAGTTGCCAAAAGTTAGTAAGTTTACCAGTGGATAGTTAACATTTATAATGACAATTAAATTTTCATTGCTAAAATAACTTTGTACTTGTTGACTCAAAAGCAGAGAATTGAAAATACGATAATACGATACGAAAACTCAGTGTACAAATTCAAAAAGATTATCTCTAGTGAGAGATCGAACGTTGTGTCGTAATTTTCTAATGATAAAACATGGTTTGAAATTTGAAATGTGTACATAGTTTATCTTTTTCAGTGTATTTAGTCATGTATCATATTGGATGATGGTTAATTTAAACTGTCTTTTGAGAAACGGGTCCCAGAGCTGTATCCTTTACTCCTGTAATAGAGGATGCAATGTATTTGCAACAAACAGCTAGTGCAAATAGCTAGAAAGGTAACAATAGTGCGATGGCAAACTTAGAGCAAGCGTACATTGGTTGTTTAGGTTTTTCGAAGGGGAGAATTTGTGGGAAAATTACTGAGATATATCCGTGGCGAGCTTTTCCAGGGATTTAAAAAGTTGAGCTGTACACAAGGAATGTTGTGTAGTCCAATATCCGTGATTACCTCTGGCGTGGAGAGATACAATCTAAAACCAACCATAGAGTCAAATATTTTACCACAATTTTTTATGATCAATAAAAAAATTGAGTAATAGACATTCAAACAGTATTATCTAAATTCCACTCCATTTTAAACTCATTCATCTCTACACAAACTCCAACTTGTTGAACAGTCCACATTAAAATTAGGGACCACTATTCTTGCTCATCTACACTGGCTACCAATCTAACAAAGGATTAAATTTGAGTGTTTGATGTTATAACAATACCAGATTGAATTATGGATTCGGTTTCTACTTTTTAATTGAACATTTATATCACATATTGGGCATCATTTTTACCAGTATATATTGAATAACCTATCCATATATCATGTTCAATTTTATATAATCTGACTTTTGAGATGTCATTCAATCAATGCATTCACATGCGGTCGTCGCTTTCAATAGCCACCACGGACTGGCTCCTTATTATTTCTTTGGCGATACCATTGGCGGACGATCCCACACGTTTCTTGCTCCAGCCCTAGAATGCTCAATATTCGTCATGAACCCCGATTTGAGTTTAAATTCAAAATACTCCTAAAACACACCTGTTAACTAGATTACTCTAAAACACCTTTATGTGCAAGAATCAGTGAAATTGGCGCTTTATCAGTTGTATTCATTATTCGTACCCACGAATCTCGTATCGTATCCTATGAATGTGGAGACCCATCCTCGTAAAGAGAATGAATAGGCTCTGTTGCGTTCATATCATTTGATATGAGGCTACGTGTCATCTTCAATTGAAATCACGTTGTTTTTTTAAAGGGTGGGCGAGAATATATTCTTATGTTTTTGTTTCTCTGAATGTTGCTATTTAAGAGTTCAATAATTTCAGTCTACCAAACAAAGGATTTTCCGTATGTTTCGTGACATGTTTTTCCATAACCCTAGGAGAGCATTTTAGGTATTTTTTTGCAGATGACCGAAAGCTGCTGTCCCGTAATTTGATGATATCCGTCGAAATCTAAATTCTAAAAAGGAATCAGGCATGTCTTCTTGTTGGACTAAATATGAACTCAACAACAAGTGACACTCCCTTCAAAGGCGCCGAAGTAAAATCATGTGTCGAGTGGAGATGATATTGTGTCAGAATTTCTTCAAAATCGGAGAAAATTGAATATTTTGAAAATAATCATTTTACATGTATGTTTAAATCCGTTATAACTGGAGCAATTTTCATGAAAAAATATCTATGGAATCAGCGAAATGTAATTAAGAAGAATACTATGTTTAAAAAGTTATCAAAGACATTTGAAAAAAGTTTTCTGAATTCGTCAACTGTTAAACTAGTAACAAGCAGATGTGTTCCCATTAAACCACCGACCGCGAGCCGAGTCGATGTGAGATGTGCCCTACACTGAAAATCTCAAGTGCTATACAACCGGTTTTTTAGGTGCCTCTGAATGTCGGCCGTTAAAAAACTGAACAATTCCCATTTGGAAAGGGCCTACGTAGTTAGAGAAAATTCAAGATGTGTATATCGTGTGATACTGGCTCCATATTTCATGTGCGTTTAACCTTGTTTATAACGAAACACGCATGTATTTATGCTATTTTAGATTTAAAAAGAGCGCACGAAAGTGTTTCATGAGACCCGCAAATAACGTCAAGTTATTCATGCATTTTTGATTTATATGAATAAATTTCGCTTCGAAATCTTTAAATTTCTCAGGTGGATTATTTAATAAATTCACAACAGTCCATTATGGATTAGTTTGACGCCAATCGTTCTTTTAAAGATCTTTCTTTCTCGAAGAAAGATTTTCTTAAAATCTTTGATTATGGCGAATCTTTTATGTGTCCGATAGTTAAACCTTCGGGTATTATACTAGAACAAAAATTTTCAAAGATATTCATAACATACTGAAGGATATCACAGTTTATACCCGAAGATATGCAGTTGGATAGATCTTTTTGTTTCGACTCGCATGCGACAGTAAAAACGGTACTTGATATAATGAGTGAACTTCATCATTGATATTTTCACTAATCTACTTGAATTCCAAAAAAGAACTGACAATGAAAAAGGGTTACAGCTGTGACTGGTATCACTCCAAATTTCAATTCCTATGAACACTTTTCATATAAAGAAAACTATTAACGAAACAGTTTTTAGAGGCAAAGAATCCGCGTTACCATCGAATTTTCAAAACTTGAAGGAATGGTTAATGCCTCGGTGACCACTTGTCTAGTACGCGGTTTTCTGAAATGAAAGTGGCCAAGTCTAAAGAACAACTATTGTATCACATGATTTCAAATATTAGGAACCCAATGCGTTTAATGATTTAATTAATTGGTATCGCGCAGATTGGTTGAAAGACGGGTGTTAGTCACCTTGAGATTTAATTGTTTAACTTATTTGTAGGCGCTTCCCGCAAACATTTTCTATTCGTTGAGTTTTCAAACGCAGTACTGTTCAGATGATTCGAGTCAAGTAGTAAAAAAGTTTATGTATTAGCATTACTATGCAGTGAAAATAACGCACTGCGGCAAGTGAGGTGCTGTGATCCAGATGTGTAACCCATTTATGGGTAATAAATTTCCATCATGTCAACGCCATTCAAAAACAGTAGCAAAACTTTCTGCTGGTTTCTAGAAATAGCAATACGACGACAAGCTTTTTCGAATTCGACCACGATATTTGAGAAGTTTCACTTGGGCAGTGGTGGTCAGTGATGGTCGATTTATGAATTTTAATGGCGAATCCTTTCTAGTTTCACACCAAATGCGGTACCGGTATATCGTTCTTTCAAGAAGTTTCAATTGGTCAGTGGTGATCAGTGATGGTCAATTTATGAATTTTCAATGGCGAATCCTTTCAAGTTTCACATCAAATGCGGTACCGGTATATCGTTCTTTCAAGAAATTTCAATTGGTCAGTGGTGGTCAGTGATGGTCAATTTATGAATTTTAATGGAGCATCCTATCTAGTTTCACACCAAATGCGGTACCGGTATATCGTTCTTTCAAGAAGTTTCAATTGGTCAGTGGTGGTCAGTGATGGTCAATTTATTAATTTTCAATGGCGAATCCTTTCTAGTTTGACACAATAACGCGGTATATCGTTTTCATATTCGAGAAGTTTGAATTGGTCATTGGTGGTCAGTGATGAATTTGCAATGACGATTCCTTAGTAGTTTGAAAACAAACATTACATGATAAATTTCCGGAATTCGAAGTCAAGTGTTCAGACTCGGGGATATCTCAATTGGTCAGTTACTGACCATCATGGTGTCACCATTGTGGCCTATAGCTCAAATGAAACATGTGGAACCGACGAAGGGGCCCAAAAGCGTTAAGTCATTTCCTGGAGTGACGTGATCCAAAAATGCCCTAACTGGAAAAGGCAGTCTCTCAATTGGATGAAACCAAATCGGACAGGACAATTAAAATTTGGGAAGGTCACAGGTAGTGGTCTTTCTACGAAGCCCACGCAGTGAGCGTATCATTATGAAATCTTTTTTTAAACCACCATGTACCACGAAGAAATAAGCATCGTTGTAAGCACTTGAAACAGCCATTAACCACTTGAAACTGCCAGATCAAACATCATACCGCATCCCCGCAAAGAGGGGTGGTTCAGCAAACCGGAGTTTTCATCGGCCTCTCTAGACTACCCCGCCAGTACGGGTAGCCGAGCAAACCGGAAAACTCATAATGGCGGGTGTACAATCAGAGCTTCCAACTGTAATTTCCACTCATGCTACGTACGTTATCGCCGTTGTTTAATTAAACCCCAAAAGTTTGATTTTTGGTTCTGGCCGTGGAGAATAGAATACACGGAATTTAGAGAATTGGACCATCTACCCACACGACTGAACCTCTAAGTGACTAAGATCGAAACAATACAGTAATACTTTTTCACGTTTGAAATTTATTTTATCAATAAGAAAAATGTATAGCAAAATACATAAAAAAAACAACAACTGGAAAATAATCAAAATAAAAACGATTTACGTTGCTCAAAAGATTAGAAAATTCGATAAATTCGGATCACAAGCAGCTGGGATGGGAAATTTTGTCAATTGAACGAAATGCGAATAATGTGTTTTCATTTGAACAGAAATAACCTAGTTAAGGGACTTGAATTTTAGTCCGAAATATGCGAAAATCCGAATGTAAACCGAGCCAAATTAAACGATTTATACTTTAATTGATGGTGACAACGCAATTTTGATTCTCACCTGGCCCAATTTTCAATTATTAAAATCATCGTACGATATCAGAAATATGTTAGTGAACTGTTGTCTATTTCTTTGATTTAATGTTATTAATTTACAGTAGGCCTACCGGCCCTACACCAAGACTAAATCATTTTAGAAAGCACCATGGTGCCTTCACCCAGTCCTGGCAGTGGCTGTCTCCACAGTGTATCTACGTTACTCTACGATCCTCAGGGTGCTTGATTCGTTACCCGGAGTACACCAAGTAATACACTAGTGAATCAAGTAGGCGGGAGCACTACTCCGGACTCTCGACTGCTTCCCCGAGTAAATCAACGGTGTGATAGGTGTACCGCTAGATGGCGTTACTAGCCGAACAAAGGGAATGGCAGGATTCTGCTAGGGCCCAACAGGAACGTATGCATAATGACAGAATGACCGTTATGAAGGGCTTCTTGGACCTGTTTAAAGACTTGAAGAAGAATTAAATCAAAGAATTAAAAATCGGATAAGCTGCTTCTTTTTACATGAAAAATATTTTCAGTAACAACTTTTTTGTAACAAAGAGTTTTTGTAATTTTATTTTATTTTTGTTAAATTTTTATGCAAGTTGCAATAAATCAGTTTTTATTTATCATTTACTTCTAGTTGTTTGTTACATGAAATTATCAGCAATTCTATTCCTCCTAGCAGTGGCCATTAACTTCCGTGTAGAAGGCTTCCTCCATACATTCTTCCAACAATGGGATGAACGATCGAAATAATACCGCTTTGTCCACCATATTTGTTACTCTGATAACACGGATACCGCTTGTTTCCGGTTTGCTCCAGAGTAATATTCGGAGTACTCCGAATCGTCGAATCAAGCAGCCTGCCTGTGTAACCGAGTTGCATATCCACGTCCCGTCTCGACCCGTTACTGTCTCGACCCGTTCCCGTCCCGACCCTACCGTACAATAGCGCCACCACAGTTGATTATTTGAACTAAAACACTACGGCGCGTATAGGATTCGTTTTTCGCATGTTATAAATGTTTGAATAACGATCAGTGAAACCTACCAACAATTTGAAAAAGTCAATTAGATTTTATAAAACTTTTCGAAGATCGAATGAAGAAAACGCCTCCAATGTCAACAGAAGTAAAAATTCAAGATGCGAAGTAAGCAATTTCCAGTCGAAATTTCCTCCCAGAATATTACTTAAGTGGGTTTAAACTGTTTTCAAATGTAATGTTGAATAAATCATACGAGTTTAATTATTTTGGTTTCAAGTTTCAAATGATATCAACTTTCGGCTTCAAATCTCTCAAAACTCAGTTCTAAAAATGACCCCTCTCGGCCGGGGGCATTTTGTTTAGGGTACATTTTATTTTGCCATTAATCAGTTCGAATTCATCAAATTTATGAAGAAAATTAATGTATGAATTTTGCAAAAAAAATAAAGATGATTGTTAGATTTATGATGCGTTGTCTTTCTCTACCAGATCCCGTCGGTCTTTCTCCGATGGACATGTTCCGGTCTCGACCCGTCACCTGTCTCTACTCTCTAGACAGTCCCGTGGACGCTATGTTCCCGTCTCGACCCTTCAAAACTGTCTCAACTCTCTACACAATCCCGCAACACTATGTTCCTGTCTCGACCCTTCACATCTATCTCTACTCTCTACACAGTCCCGTGGACGCTATGTTCCCGTCTTGACCCTTCAAAACTGTCTCTACTCTCTACACAGTCCCGTGAACCCTATGTTCCCGTCTCGACCCTTCAAAACTGTCTCTACTCTCTACACAGTCCCGCGGACACTATGTTCCTGTCTCGACCCTTCACATCTATCTCTACTCTCTACACAGTCCCGTGGACCCTATGTTCCCGCCTCGACCCCTCACATCTGTCTCTACTCTCTCAACAGTCCCGTGGTTTTTAATGGTGCAATAAATGTTGATAATTATTTTAATCCTGAAATAACAAAAGTAGAAATAACTATCGAAGGAATAGCAAATAAAATATTTTGTCAAGGAATGAGAATTATAGATCAATGGCCAGAAAATAGAAAACATTTTATGCATGAAAAAGTGAAATCATCTGAAAATTGTAACATTAATCAAATTGATTATTATACCGGTAATAAATATGCATTATGGTTAGATTTTAGAACAACAGAGGACAATTCATTACATGGTTCTGGAAAAAAACTACAGAACACTAAAGATGGAATACAATTATTCATGACAAAGAATTAAGGAAGCCTAAATTTCAAAATGCATATTTATATTATATCTGACGCGCAATTAAATATTGTAAATTCTCAATTGAATAGTGTTATGTATTAAAATTTTAACTTTAATAAAAATTCATATAATAAATGGAAGGAGGTAAAGTATATAAACATATTCCATACATCGATACACATGAAAATAATGATGGTTTATATTATGTAATACCTTGTAATATAGCTTTGATATTTCATCCTATTTTCAAAATTTATAAAACTAAACTAATAGGAATCGATAAAAATAAAAGTGGTGTTGTTGATAATTTAAGTAATGTAATTGATAATAATGTAATACCTTCTACATCTAATAATGTAATACCTTCTACATCTAATAATGTAATACCTTCTACATCTAATAATGTAATACCTTCTACATCTAATAATGTAATACCCTCTACATCTAATAATGTAATACCTTCTACATCAAATAATGAAATAATATTAAATGTTAGTGAAAATAGAAATTATTGTGGATATTGTAAAGGTGAATATTCAAACGTTCCATCAAATTGGAATAAACATATGAATACAAGGGTACATATAAATAATGTTATAGAACGCGTTGGTTTAAAAGAATTTATAGAACACCCATTTAGATATGTTACAAAGTTTGTTTCAAATGAAAAAGTAAATGGTAAAGAATTATATAAAGATTTTTTATTAGCAACGCCTAATAAAGATGAATTAGATTTAATCGTTGCTAATAAAATATTAGTATCAAAAACTGTAAATGAAATATTAGGAGCAAACACTAATAAAGATGATAATGAAAATGGTGCCATACGGCACCCACATGGTGATATAGTTACAGATATTGATAATAAAGATTCTATGAAACATAAAGTAGAAAATAATGATAAATTTGATTGGATGAATAAGCATAACAATGAAACAACTATTGATGATGCGGTAAAAAGGGTGAAGAATAAGTATAAAAATAAAACAACTATTGATGATGATACGGTTTGAATAAATTGTTAGGGTCTGATGATGAAAGTGATTAAGGTATTAATTATATTTAACACAAATAATAATATTGGTTGAAAATTGTATAAAATAATAGTAAATAAAAAAGGGGGTTTTAAGTATTTAAGGTATTTAAGGTATCTTATACATATCTAATACAATCTAATACAATCTAATACATAAAATATCTTATTTTATAAACTTATATTCATATGGAAATTGAAACCTCAGTAATAATAAATAACCTTTATTATTTTCAAACTTATTCATATATTAGTTGAAAAAAATAAAAATAAATTGGTTGAAAATTGTATAAATAATATTTATTTTAAAAAAGGGGGTTTTTAAGTAATTAAGGTATCTAATAGGGGTATCTAAGGTATTAGGGTATCTAAATAGTTATACAAAGGTATACAAATAGTTATTTTATAAATTTATATTCATAGGGAAATTGTAATCTCAGTAATAATTTTGAACCTTTATTATTCTTTAATTTATTCATATATTCAACATGTAATTCAGTAGGTATAATTTAATTTTCTTCCAATGATTGTTGCATACATTTTCTATCTTTATTGTAGAATAAAACTAGAAATCTTATATTCTCCCTAAAGTCTTTAACAATTGAATTATATTTTTTGATTTAAAACCCATGTTGTTATCCCGAAATGTCTTCCAGAGAAAGCTAAATAACATAACTCACTTTCTCTCAGTTTTGAATCATGTAAATTTGCGCAATCATCTACAATGAATAATGTATTTGATCCTTTATAAGTATCAATTGCTATTTTTATACAATTATCTAAATTTTCTTTTACTGTTTTAGGATTTAATATAATAAACTTTTTTATCTTAACTATATCTCTATTATATGTTTTATTCATTTCATAAGTAGGACAGAATAATATTATATTATCAAAATGATTCTTATAAATAGTTTCTAACAAATCTAATATGAAATGTGTTTTACCACAGTTGGTTACTCCAGTAACTAACATATTATGCGGTTCAAATATAAATAAATCTTTATTCATTTATTCTTTTAATTTTACTAGATAAAATCCATTCATTAAATTTATCATCATATCCATTATATTTCACCAAAGAATACTTTTTTCTTTTACGAGTTTTTGTTTTCAATACTTTTTCTATTTTGTATTCTATTTCATCTGGATTTGCTACAAATGATAATTCTTGTTCATAGAAATAACCTAATATTTCTTCATCTTTTAAATCTTCTAATTTATAAACAAATGGTTTAGTTAATATTATCTTTTTAATCTTGAATATTTCTTCTGTAAAATTAGGGGTATAACCTTTATAAAATGTTTTTCTATATTTAGATATTCTAACGTGTTGTCCTATTTTAAATTTAGGTTCTCCGAAATCATGTGTAACAAATGCGCCATATAAATTATTCCAAACTATTTCTGAATTATCTTCTTTTCTAGCTTGTATATGTTTCATATTTATAGAACTATGTTTAGAATTATTATAACCTTTCACTAAATCATCTAATACATCGATATATTTATATGTTTCATTAGCAGTAAAATATTTCCACATTCTAGTTTTCAATGTTTTATTAAATCTTTCTATAATAGATGCTTTTTTATCTGAGTGTGTTGAAAAATAATCTACATCGTTATCAGATAATAGTTTTTTGAAATGTTTGTTATAAAATTCATTACCTTCATCAAATTGTATCTTATCTGGAATAGCTTCTTTAAATATTGATTTAAAAGCATTTGTTACTTCTATACCAGTTTTATTTTTGATTGGAATTGACCATGCGTATCTACTGAATATGTCTATAACATTCAGTATCCAGAAATATCCTTTGTTGTATTCCTCTAAGTTCTTCATGTCAATTAAATCTGCTTGCCATTGTTGATCGATATATGAAACCATAACTTTTCTTGTTAAATAAGTTTTATCCATTTTCTTGTGGATTTGATATGTTGGTTGATTTTGTAACCATGATTTCAATTCACTATATTTTATATAACCATTTTCCTTATCAGATTTAATTTTACCCCATAATTCTGTAACGTTAGAATATGATACTTCACTTTCTGGGTTATAATATAAATCTCTTAAATATTGTTCTTTTTTCATCTTATTTTAATCCATTAATTATAACTTAGATTTAGTTTCAATGGCTTTATGATTTGATTTATTTTCTGGTATGATAGGTTTATTGTCATTGGAATCATATTTATCATCAGATTTGAATTTTGATTTATATATTACACCGGATAATATAATAATTGTTACTAATCCAATTGTAATATATAATTTATAATTACTTCCAGCATTAGAAGAATCAGATGGATTATTATTTGAATTAATATCAGATAATTTCTGTGATTCATTTATATCAGTTAATTTCTTTTTCTTAGCATTTTTTAATTCTGAAGATCTTTTACCTAAATCTCTTGCCCATTTAATTTGTTTTTCAGATCTAGCCTTTTTCTTAACATCATCACTCATTTATTTTAGTTAATTTTTGTTCTGATTCATTTTCTGTTTCGACGTTTGGTTGTAGTACAGCGCCATCTGTTTCGTTCTTACCTGATTTATATTCCATAGGCTTGATATTCGAAAATGTTATGACACCAGTAGAAATTAATGTCATAACCGATCCTAATTGAAATGAAGCATATCCAACCCATTTTTGTTATTCAGTCATAACTAAGTAGTCATTTTTCAAATCACTATATAATTTATTTTCATCATTAATTGGTATTAACTGGTTACATAATTTTGGATAACATTTGACAATACCATCTGAAAAAGAATCATTTATTCTAGCTAATCTAGCTTCTTCATAAATCTAAAAATATTTTATTACTTTATCTGGTTTCATAGCATCTAATTCTTGAAAAGTAATAGTCTTAGTTAAAAACTCTCTACACTTTCCGCTAGCAATCAATAGTTCAAGATGGTGTTTACAATATAAATAGTATTCATAATCAATATTGTTATTAACTTGAATAGAATTAGAAACAACTGGATCCTTATCACTTATGCCCAAATCATCTAATGTTTTTTCAATATCAATACTATTCTTGCTCGAATTTCTTTGACATTTATATTAGAGAAATTTAATAAGAAAAATATTATAAGTATTATAAAATGATACCAGTATCTCTTTAGATTAATACTAGCTTAGTTAAAGGTAAAGAATTTTAGTATTAGTTTTTGTTTTTTAGTATTTTTTATTTGCGATATAAAGTATTCTTTTTTGAAAAGAAAATATTAAAAAAACAATAACTAATACTAGCTAGTTGAAGATATGTAATTTTTAATACTTTTTATTTAAAATCTATTATTCTTTAACCACTCATTAAAGACTCAACGTATTGTTCATTATTTGGATTATTGTTCCATTGATCAATAAATTTCTTTGCCTTTGTTAACTGTTCTAAATATAACTGTAAATCAAGTTTATTGGATTTAATTATGTTTTCCTTCTTTTCTAAAGGTCTTAAATTTTTTCCACCCCCAAATAAGTTTTTTATTGTATTCATCATTCATGTTAAATTTAGATATTGGTAACGTATGATCAATATGAAAGTATTCACCATAATTATCTATATTCATTTTATCATCGAATTGATATATTATCCATGATATGAAAAATTCATCTGAATAACCCAATAAATTAGATAGTGTTTCTGAATGCGTTTCTTTGTTGAATAATTGTGTTAATCTAGATCTTAAGCATTGTTTCAATCTAAAATTAAGATCTGTGTTTTTTTCTAAATTGGTTAATATTTTAGAATCCTCTTCCATTTCTTCGACCAACGTCATCCTTTTTCATTCCTCGTTGATAAGTTCCTTTGATAAGTCGTTTCGATTCCTTGATATCTAAATCATACCAGTTACAATACCCGCGTCATATGCGGACATACAGGCGCGCTTTTGCTTAATGCGCATGCGTTAATCATAATTATATATTCATTCTATAAATTCTGTAAAATAGAAACAACACATGCGTTACATGCGTCACATGCGGCCATTTATGGCCGGTTTTGCTTAATGCACATGTGTTAATCATAATTATATATTCATTCTATAAATTCTGTAAAAGAGAAACAACTGAACATAGAAAATTCAAACGCATTCATGTCCGCGTCACATGCGTTACATGTGTCAGTCACATGCGGCCATTTATGGCCGGTTTTGCTTAATGCACATGTGTTAATCATAATTATATATTCATTATGCAAATAGAAACGACCGAACATAGAACATTCACCAAGTAGATTTACACAATACATTATACAAGTATGTTCAATCGTTTCATTCAATACATCACTTGATTTCTATATTTTTAAAATTTATAATTCCAACCAGAACTCTTTTATTTTTGGATCATTTTCTATCATTTTTTCAATTTCTTGTAAATGTTTAACAACATCAACAAATGACAAGCTTAATAATTGGAATTTTTTATATGTAATTAGTCTACCTACCTTTCTTAATCTTCTATCATGTCTGGCACTAATAGTTATGTATTTTTTAACCCAAGAAGTCCAAGAAATCCCCGCAGTTTGTTTATTAAACATTAAAAATCCCTTATTTAAACAATCCCCGAAAATGATATAATCCCATAAATGCTTTGCTTTTTTAAATAACAAGGTTTCATAATTTTTTTTCAATAAAACAGTTATTTCATCAAATGTTGTTACACCTTCTATTTCTTTAAAACTTACGCCTGTTTCAATTGATAATTTTGATTTTAAAAACTCATTTAACTCATTTCCGCTCATTTTCTTTTTAGTTTTTGTTCCTTTTAGTCTTAACAATATTTCTACATTGGTTGTTGGTCTTTTCGGTAATGATGTTACGCTTGATTGCTGGTTTTATATTATTTTTTCTAAAATTAATGTCATTTCTTGATGGTAATATAAATGTTTTTTAACTTCTTCTAAAGTTTCATCTTCTATATCGAAAGATTCTTTTACTTCAGTACCCATTTCCATTGGTTCGTCTTCCTCCATTTCGGTTGGTTCATCTTCCATTTCGGTTGTCCTCTGAGAATTAAGAGTACTTCTTGGTACACACGACATTTTATTCAACTAAAAGATATCAGCGGTAGAACAGGAACTGCGATATTAAATGATATAAATATTTTCAAGTCTATCGTTTCTAATTATTATAAGTTATTATAGTTCAAGTTATTATCTATCTAACGTAAAATAGAATTAACTGTATGAAGTTGCAGTTGTCAAATGCACTTAAAGGTTTCATATTTAATAGCCCTAATAACTACAAAAAAACAGTACTTACATTTAGATTTAGAATTGTAAACTATAAACTCCTAATTTCGTTTCGAGAGATAGAATATCCTAAGCGTTATGTTACAGTGTCTATTCAGTTCTGGGGCGATTTCTAGAATGAACACGTCGTTGATTATTACACGTCATCTGGTTCCGGCACACCTTTCTAGAATATTCTACACGTTTGCAATATTATGTCTCATATGTCTCGGCGTCATAGTAACAGCTGTAACAGCTGTGAATTTATAGATTTATTCCATAGCTCTTTACATGGAATGTATATAGGCTCAAATAGAATCATGTTCTAGTATAAACAGCTATGTATTATATCATGTATTATTTCAATCACACTTTACTAACACTTTTAATGTTAAAAAATCTAACTCATACAAATATGAATATTGAAATAATGTTGTAAATATATCTATATATCTATTCTATAAGAGCTTACACTTTTATATTGAATAATCTGTCAATTTAAATGTTATTCATTTATATTTTATTCATGTATATGTGAATATCTTAAGAGTAATAGGGGTAATAGGCTTTCAGGTTAATGGTTGAAGGGGCGAGTGAGTAAAAAATGAAAATAACAATAATTTCCAGTTGAATTAGGAGTGTGCGCGACTAATTCAACTGGAAATTATTGTTATTTTCATTTTTTACGAGCTCGACCCTTCGACCTTTGATCTGAAAGCCTATTACCCCTATTACTGGTGTCCACAGGACTGTGTAGAGATAGTAGAGACAGGTGTGAAGGGTCGAGACGGGAACATGGTGTCCACGGGACTGTCTAGAGAGTAGAGACAGGTTTGAAGGGTCGAGACGGGAACATGGCGTCCACGGGACTGTCTAGAGAGTAGAGACAGGTTTGAAGGGTCGAGACGGGAACATGGTGTCCACAGGACTGTGTAGAGAGTAGAGACAGATGTGAAGGGTCGAGACGGGAACATAGTGTCCACGGGACTGTGTGGAGAGTAGAGACAGATGTGAGGGGTCGAGACGGGAACATAGCGTCCACGGGACTGTGTAGAGACTAGAGACAGTTTTGAAGGGTCGAGACGGGAGTAATAGGGATAATAGGCTTTCAGATCAAAGGTCGAACGGTCGAGCTCGTAAAAAATGAAAATAACAATAATTTACAGTTGAATTAGTCGCGCACACTCCTAATTCAACTGTAAATTATTGTTATTTTCATTTTTTACTCAGTCGCCCCTTCAACCTTTAACCTGAAAGCCTATTATCCCTATTACTCTTAGAATATTCATGTAAATGAATAACATTTAAATTGACAGATTATTCAATATAAAAGTGTAAGCTCTTATAGAATAGATATATAGATATATTAATAACATTATTTCAATATTCATATTTGTATGAGTTAGATTTTTTAACATTAAAAGTGTTAGTAAAGTGTGGTTGAAATAATACATGATATAAATCATTGAACTTCTAAAATCAATTTAAAAAAAAAATTGATATTAAAATGGAAGCAAATAAGTACTACTGTCCAACATGTAATATCAATATAGATAAATCCCAAAAAGCAAGACACAATAAAACTAAAACACATTTAGAGAATAAATTGAAACTAGAATATAAAGATGATATATTAGAAACTAAATTAGATGAATTAAAGAATGAAAAAGAAACATACAAATGTGATACATGTAATCAATCATTCAGTGATAAAAGATATTATAATGAACATTTAAAATCTAAAAGTCATATTAGAAATAAGAATAATGATATTTTAGGTGAAGATTATTTTGATAAAGATAATGATAAGAAACAGAAGACAATTAAAAACATAAAAAGTAAATTAAACAATAAAAGACCATACATGGAAGATGTAAGAAAATATATTAATTCATTAGATAATAAAAAAGATATAGAGATAACCGAAGCATTTTAAAGTGATATTGGTCCAGCAGCTATCGAGTTTAAATTTCATAAAGGAAAAACATTAGAAGAAAATAAAAAACATTTAGAAAATATGAAAGAAATAATAAAAATAATAACTGATGTTGAATACCCTAAAATAAGTATATCTTCTAAAGTTAAATTCATAAAATCTGAAGATAAACCAATATATAATATAAATTCTCATTCACAACATATTATATCTAAACAACATATAGATGATAAATTAGATAAATGTTATAATGAAGTAAAAACTAAAATAGAAGAGAAATATTTTGAAGGGTCTGGTTTAATATTTGATGAAATAATATTTATGACTTTACATGTTTATAACACAAAATATAATAAGTTAACAAAATCGAAACCAATTGATGAAAATAATGTATCATATTATAAAGAACCAGATATTGAAGCATCGAGTTATATCAAACTACCATTTAAAACTAATGCTGTAATAAATGTACAAAATTTTGATGATAAATGTTTTCTATGGGCTATAATACGTTGTTTACATCCTGCAACTTATAATATTTGTAGATTAACTCATTATAAACCATTTGAAAATAATTATAAGATAGATAAGTATCCTGTTATAATTAAAAACATCCCAAAAATAGAAAGGGATAATAATTTAAGAATAAATGTATTTGATTTAATCAAATTACCAAATACAAAAGGTAACAATATTAAACATTATACATTATAACCTTTATATCTATCAAAAGATTATGATTCAAATGATGTTATAGATATACTATATTATGAGAATCATTATATGTGGATTAAACAAATAGATTTATTCTTTAGAACAGAAAGTGATCACCATAATAAAATATATCTATGTAGAAAATGTTTACATAGATTCAGTAATGAAAGTACATTATTAAATCATAAACAATTATGTGAAAATCATGATTATTGTAAATTAGTTTTACCAAATGAAAAAGATAAAATATTAGAATTCAAAAAATATGATTACAAAAATAAAGTTCCATTTGTTATATATGGAAATTTTGAATCATTAAATAAAGAATTAACCGATCAAGATAGAAAAGAAATATATTATAAGAGAAAGAAATTAAATTCTAATGAAAATGATTATTCTGAAGAACCACCAAAAACAAATACTATTAAAAAGATTCATCAATCAGCTGCAGCTTTCGGGTTATATATTAAATCTGATTATCCAGAACTAATTGAAAATGAATATTATGATTATAGAAATGAAAATGTTATCAATCATTTTTGTGACTTATTAATTGAATATGAAATAAGATTTAGTAAATTATTGAATACAAATATAGAAATTATAATGACAGAAGAAGATAAAGAAGAATTTGCGTTTGCAGATAAATGTTATTATTGTGAAAAGATATTTAATTATAAAGATAAAAAAGTAAGAGACCATGATCATTTGAACGGGAAGTTTAGAGGCACCGCGCATGAGAATTGTAACTTACAAGCTAAGAAAATCAATTTTGTTCCAGTTATATTTCATAATCTATCAGGATATGATGCACATTTATTCATCAAACAGTTATGCCATAAAATAGAAGAAATCAATAATGAAATAGAAAGATTAAATTCAAATAGATCAAAGGATAAAATACCAACTTATAAATTTAGAATGTTAGCTAAAACATCTGAGAATTATATATCATTCCAATGTGGTTGCCTAAGATTTATAGATTCATATAGATTTTTAAATAGTTCATTAGATAACTTATCAAAATCATTAGTTGATGATGAATTAAAGATATTAAAAGAATATTACCCAAATAATGATGATTTTAAATTAATGAGATATAAAAGAGCAATTCCATATTCTTTCTATAAAAATCATAATGATTTTAACATAACTGAATTATTAAAAGAACAATTTTATGATGAATTAAAAAATGAATATGTTAAAGATTCAGTCTATAATAGGGCATTGAATATTTGGAATCATTTCAAAATAGAAAAACATGGGCAATTAGTAGATTTATATTTAAAATCAGATGTATTATTATTAACCGATATATTCGAAAGGTTTAGAGATGTAAACCTAAAATATTTCAATATTGATCCATGTCATTGTTATTCATCACCAGGTTTAACATGGGATTGTGGATTAAAATTTACAGATATAAAAATGGATTTGTTAACAAATATAGATCAATTACTATTATTTGAAAAATCTATAAGAGGAGGAGTTTCAGGTGTATCAGGTGATAGATATTTCAATGTAAATGATAACCCTGGATATAAGTTAATAAAAAGATAAATATAATTATGTAGTACATTATAGAATGTTAAAGTTTTATCTAAAACAAGGAATGATTCTAAAAAAGTACATAGATATATTTCATTCAGTCAATCTAAGTGGTTAGAAAAATATATAGATTTTAACACCAAACAGAGAACTAAAGCTAAAACTGATTTCGAGAAAGATTTCTTCAAGTTAATGAATAATGCATTCTATGGTAAGACTTGTGAAAATATTAGAAATAGAAATGATATTGAGTTAGTTAGTAATGGTAAAAGGATAAGGCATTTACAATCATATCCTAAGTTCATTGGTAACAGAATATTTGATGAAAATTTAGCCGCAGTTAAAATGAGAAGAACATCAATGAAATTTAATAAACCAATCTATGTTGGCGCTTCAGTTTTAGAATTATCAAAATTACTAATGTATGAATTCTATTATAATGTATTACAACCACTTTTTGGAGAAAAACATATAGAAATTCTATACTTTGATACAGATTCTTACATATTAAAGATAAAAACTGATAACATAACTGATGATTTAAAAACATTAAAACATCATTTTGATTTCAGTAATTATCCTAAAGATCATGAATTGTTTAGCAATGATAATAAAAAAGTTCCAGGGAAGTTTAAGGATGAATTAGGTGGTGAAGAAATGATTGAATTCATTGGTATTAGATCTAAAATGTATTCATATAAAACTAAAGAACATGAAGCTAAAAAGTTAAAAGGAATAACCAAAAGTGTAGTAGAAAAGAATATTCATTTCAAAGATTACATCAATTGTATATTCAATGAAGAAGTTAGAAAACATAAGATGAGATGTTTAAGATCTGAAGATCACGAAATGTTTATTGAAGAAATTGAAAAGATAAGTCTTAACCCATTTGATGATAAAAGATATATTCTGGATGATGGAATTCATACAGTTGCTTATGGTTGTAATTTAGATGAATACTTAAAATTTAAAAGAGAAGAAACAAAAGAGAACGAGATAATGAAAAGAATTCTAACGTGTTAATCAAATTTTAATAAAAATATGTTATTAAAATGGAGAGTAAACAAGCGCACAGTGAGAACAACAAATTATTTCTAGATAGAATAAAAGATACTTCAAATGTCAAATCAGTAGATTATAAATTTAAGAAGTTAAAAGAATTAATAATCCATAAGAAATATCTAATTACAAATATTGATACAGTTACTAACAAATATGGAGATAAATTAGTTATACACTTAGAATATGAAGGATTAAAAGGAAATACATATAAATTCAGAACATATTTACCAGATAGATTTCATAGATTATCAAGTGAAGACTTAGTAGAATTATGTTCTGGTGATTTCTATTTCGTATACAAAGGTAAGAATGAAAAAGGGCACCATGAAATAGATTTCGAATAAAATATGTAAATTTATTGCAATTTAATCGATCCTACAAAAACATTCGAAGCAACTAAAGATATAACTTGTAATTCTGGTTTATTAAACATTTTACCATTGAAGAATGTTAAAGAATTTGGAACGCAAATAAATTATAATTTAACAGAATGTGATTTCAAACCATGCATTCCTCGTTTTAATAATTTTAGATTAGAAATTAGAAATCACAATGGATACTTAATTGATTTAAATAATTTCCCTGTAATTTATGAATTAGTTATAAGATGTAGAGAGTAATTTTTTTCACTATATAAATGAATATAACTGTTGGACCGAGTATATGTTTTGGGTTTGATTTTAAACATGGTAAAGAAATGAGAATTAAACTAAATGATGTAATTACTGATATAAAAAGTAAATCATTTAACAATGCATCAATGATTAATAAAGAAAATTATAATATAGAAAAAGTAATTGATTTAATTAAATCACCTTTAGAATATTATGAATTAAATGAAGATGGAATTATTGATGATATTAAAAACATATTAACCAAAATATATGATAATCATAAAAGTAGTAATGAAATAAATGTTGAATTAATCATAAATAAATTAACTAAATATTTGGAAGATAGTAATTTTTTTGATAAATAAATGAGTGATAATAAGTGGATAATAACTGGATTATATAGTGGAGCATTACTATCAGTTGGAACTGTTGATTATTCAATGGTATTAAAAAAGTATTTAAAATGGGAAGTGTTAATGTTGATAGATTTGATATAAATGATATTTTAAAATTAACATTAGCAGTTACTTTATCTAATTTAACTATTGATTATTTAGAAAAACAAAAATATACTCCTCCCATATAAATGCATAATTATTTTACTAAATAAATGGCTTCTGCAGTTATAACTATTATAGGATCGGCAATTGTTAACGCTTTAGCATTTACTGGTGGTGGTTATTTATTTAAGCATATTGATAAAAATGGTTCATTATCAGAACAAAAAAGACATAACTTAGCATTAGAGAAATACAATAAAGCAGCAGAAGAATATAGAGAAAAGAGGCAAAACTATATGGATTATATTAACAAGGAATTATATGATCAGAAGATTTCACATAGAGATTTTCAATCAGTCGATGATGCAATGAGTTTATATAACGCGGTAACAAATAAAGAAAAATAACATCTATACAAACCTAAATTATCAGATTATTATACCCCAAGTAATGAACAGAAGAAATATGAAATAATTTGGATTTTAGGCGGAACTGTTATTGTTATATTTGTTGCTTATGAGTTTACTAATTAGTAATTTTTTTTGCTAAATAAATGGGTGATAAAGTTGATAATATTGATATTATTCCTCATGATATAAATAAAACTAAATTAAAAATATATTTAGAAAAACAAATATTAGAATTTGAAAGTGACTTAAAAGTTAAAAAGAAAAAATATTTAAAATCTAAAATTATATATTATTTGATTATAAGTGGTTCGGTTACAATTAGTTCTGTAATAACATTTTTAGCAATATTCAGTCCATTAACACCTTTAGCTATATCAATTGGTGTATTAGGATTAAGTTCAAGTGTTTTAACTGGCATAAGTTCAAAATTGAATATAAAAAGTAATAAAGAAAAAATTAAAACTAATATAAAAGAAATTAATAAATTAAAGAACATACTAGATTATATAATAAGTTTAAATGGTCATATAACAGTTGAAGAACAAGATAAATTATTAAAAGAATTAATAAATTATTAATTTTTTAATTATATAAATGGCAGATAGTTTTCCAAAAGCTTTCCAATATAATAAATCAATTAAATATAATATTCCAGCAATAGATTTTAATAAAGATATTACATATAGAAATGAAGTTTTAAATTCATTAATTGATTTATATATTTATGTTACTGAAAGTAATAATTTTCATGTAAAGATGGAAAATATATTTCATGTGTATACAATTAATTTCAAACATTTAAATGAGGCAAAACAATGGTTATTAAAATCTAATATGAAGTATTGGCAGAACCAATTAAATTTTGCTGTTTATTGCGCAACAACAGGATGTGGAATTAGTTGGAATGATCATTTAAACAAACCAAGTTTACCATTGATGTTATCACTTTTTAGATTTCATACTTATTTTCAAATAAAATTAATATTAGATGAATTAGAATGTCCTTTACCAGGTTCAAAATATTTTAAAGAATTGAATAATAATATTAATTTTTCTAAGTTTTATAAAATATGTAATGAATTTAATATTAATTCAAATAAAGATTTTAGAGCAAAAAATGGAACAATGGGTGGATTAGGAATATTATATACTAAAGAATTTGGAAAAATAATGACAAATTCAGATATAAGAACACTAAATTGGAATGAATTACCAAAATATTATAATAATATACAACAACAAAACAATAATGGTTGGGTTAATTTCATTTTAGAAAATAGTGAAGGTTTTACTAAAGCTGGAATACAAAGAATAAATCAATCTATTAGAACTTATTTGATATGTATTTTAGGTGCGCAAGTTGAAACAAGATCCCCAATAATTGGAAATGATAACACTTCATTCGATGCGCAGAAACAATTCAAAGTATTATTTGAAGATTCAATTCATAATGATAAAAATAGATCGATTCCAGAAAACATTGTAGATATCAAAATTATTTAGATAAATCACATATTAGATTAAATTATTGTATAGGCCCTAATCTATTAATTATTTCTAATGATTTAGTATTAAAGATGGGAAACATAATTGGTTATAATAATCTAATTAAAACTGCAACAATAAATAATTCATTTGGATTGAATGATATAAATAAAAAGATTATAACTGCTCCAAAATTAATGGAAGGTGAAAAAAATAAAAAACACATTCAATCAACAGAAACTAAAACTAATAATATTAAATTAAATAATGATTCTAAAATAAAAGATTACAATACATCAGAAAATGGTGCCGTACGGCACCCACACGGTGATATTGGAACTGATAATATTCAACATGATATGATTAAACTAAATGATGATAATAAATCCCATGAAAATACTAAATTAGCTATAACTTGTATAGGAATTGTAATCGGAGGAATATTATATTTTAAATTTTGATTTTTTTATTATATAAATGGATGTAGAAGGTGGAGTAGATCCTTTATATGAACCTGGTATAAGTGATGAACAACAACATGATTTTGATGAAGCAAGTTTTAATGATGATAATGAGCCAGAATATAATACTAATTTACCAGAAGTTGTTCCTGGTTCAAAAACCCCATCAACAGATGAATATATTAGAGGAGCTAAATCGAGGATAGATATTCAAAATGAAGTACCAGAATTAGAAAAAAAAATTAAAATATAATGAAATTGCTAGCGATTTTAAACCAATGTTAAAAAGATCTGGTTTCAATATAACAAATAAAGGTATGGATTATTTAGTAGAAGATTTGAAATATTTAAATGGCGATTATTATTGGAAATTGAAAGGCAACTATTATTTTAGGATTTCAAATCTTAAAAGTAACGATAAAATAATAACACAATCAACTTTTAATTTATTAAAACCAGATAGAATTAAGAAAATCATTAAGGATGTTATAACTGATGTTACAGAAAAAGAGATAATTGATAATAGAAGAGAATTTAAACAAAGCAATGCTAAATTTTTTAAGATAATTAAATTCCTAAAGAAGCTGATAATTCCAAAACTAGTAAAATTAAATCAAGAAGAGTTCAAACTGAAAAACTTTTACCAAATGGATTACTTGATGCAACAGATCAAGAATTAGAAGATTTAAATATATTTTCTGATGAAGCAATTAGAAAAATTATTAGTATAAGAAATGAAGCTGATAAAATTGCACATAATAAAAGTATAAGAGATACTAAAATTAGTACTTAAAGAATTAACTGATAAAAATAAAAATAAAGAGATAGAACAACTAAAGTATGATTTAGACCATCAAGTAATTGGTGAAATGGAATATAGGCAAAAAGAATTACGTTTAGAAAAAGAAATTGATAATTTAAAAGATAATTTAGAAGTACTGAAAGGTGAAAGAGATATATTATTAAAAGAATATGGTAATAGTTTTAAAAGATTAAAAGATGTTTTTAAAGATTTGTTGATAAAACCAGATTCTAAGATATCGTTGAAAGATAGAATACGATTATACTTTAAATTAGAAGGAATAACAATTCTTTCAATTCTAACAGCTGTAACTATGGTATTTACAACAATAGGTTTAGCAATATCAAATGCTTTAAAATCTACTCCTACTCCCGATAAACCGGATAAACCCCCGAATGACAAAGATTCTATACAAGATAAAGTTAAGGATGGTTTAAAGAAATTAGCAAAATATTTATTGGAACTATCAAAGAAATCTGCTACAGCATTGCCAGGAGTTATTGCATCAATTGTTGGTTTTATATTAAAATCTCTAGGAAACATTATTAACTTTGCTGCTGAACATATTATTTTATTTTTAATTACAGTTGTAAGTGCAATTATTTTTGGGTTAGTAAATATGATATCAAAAAATATCAAGTAAACATGATCAAAAATAAATAATTAATTTTTTTGTTAAATAAATGAGTGGGAGTTATATCAATCCTTCTAAGAATCATAGAATATCTAATGCTATTTAAGCAGAAAGATCACATCATATAATTACTCATAACCCTTCTAATATTAATCCCGATGAAACTTTATATGTTAGAAATCCTCGATTAACACAAAATACTTTTTATGTTCCAAATAGTATTTATTTATCAGCCGATATAAAAGTAACCGGTAATAATAATAATTATGTTGTTGATAATGTTGGAAGATATTTGATTAAAAAATTAACTATAAAGATCGGTCCGGAAACAGTTTTCTCATTAGATGATTATAATTTATTTATGCATTAAAAAGATTTATGGTTAACTAAAGAAAATAGAAATAATATGATATTTCAAGGAATCCAATCAGAAAACCAAAATAAACTAAGATCAGAAGCACACAATGCAATATTAACTAATTCTGTAGATAAATTGATAATTTGATTAAAAAGATTTATGGAAGCAAATATAAAATTCCATTAGACTTTGAATTGATAAATAATAATGCGCCTTTATATAAATACACAATTCAAGAAGATGTTATATTCGAAATAACATTTGCTCCTGTTAATGAAATTGTAATATCTAGCGTTAATAAAGATATGAGTTATAAATTATCGAATATATGTTTAGAATATGATACAGTAACTGATGAAAATATTTCAAGTATAATTCAAACTCAATACAATCAAGGATTTTCATTATTATATGATTATATTGATACATTTAAAACTGTAACTATTAATGCAAATGATGAAATTATTAATGAGAATATTAACTTCCCAAGAAGATCTATTAAAGGTATATTAATATTTTTTACCATTGCAACATATTATAATGGTGCAATACAGGTTGATAAGTATTATAATCCTGAAATAACAAAAGTAGAAATAACTATCGAAGGAATAGCAAATAAAATATTTTGTCAAGGAATGAGAATGATAGATCAATGGCCAGAAATTAGAAAACATTTTATGAATGAAGAAGTGAAATCATCTGAAAATTGTAACATTAATCAAATTGATTATTATACCGGTAATAAATATGAATTATGGTTAGATTTTAGAACAACAGAGGATAATTCATTACATGGTTCTGGGAAAAAATTACAAAATACTAAAGATGGAATACAATTATTCATGACAAAGAAAAAAGGAAGCCTAAATTTCAAAATGCATATTTATATTATATCTGAAGCGCAATTAAATATTGTAAATTCTCAATTAAATAGTGTTATGTATTAAAATTTTAACTTTAATAAAAATTTATATAATAAATGGAAGGAGGTAAAGTATATAAACGTATTCCATACATCGATACACATGAAAATAAGGATGGTTTATATTATGTAATACCTTGTAATATAGCTTTGATATTTGATCCTATTTTAAAAAATTATAAAACTAAACTAATAGAAATAGATAATAATAAAAGTGAAGTTGTTGATAATTTAAGTAATGTAATTGATAATAATGTAATACCTACTACATCTAATAATGTAATACCTACTACATCTAATAATGTAATACCTTCTACATCTAATAATGATAAGATTGAACCTGATATCAAAACCAAAAAGACAAATGAAAAATATTGTGATGTATGTAAGAAATATATATCATATAAAAATTGGGCATCACATAAGAAATCAAATAAATATATAGAAAAAGAAAAGAATAATAATGATAATAATATATCTGATAATAATATAATAGATAATATCATAGATAATGTTAATACAATTGAAACAAATGATACCATAGATAATATAACAGATAATGTTGATACAATTGAAACTAATGATAATGAAACAATTGATGATTCTAAAAAACATTGTAACATTTGTGATTTAGATATTTCTAAAAGTAATTTTTCTAAACATAAAAAATCTCAAGCGCATATCGAAAATGAAAGGAAGTTAGAAGAACATGAAAAGAAATTAGAAGAAATAGAAAGAAATGAAATGTGCCAATATTGTAATAAGAAAATTGAACCTGTTGATGAAAATACTCATTATAAATCAAAGTTACATCTAATTAATGTTTATAAAATGGTGAGTATGATACCATTGTTAAATAACCCAAATAAATATATCAAATATTTTAATCCTAAAACTAACCAATATTATATATTCTATAAGTTGTTATTTGATAAATTATTATCTTATGCAGAAGATAATACTAAACAAATATATAAATTATTATATTTTAGAAAGATAGATTTAAGGTATCTGATAAATAATTTTGGACATCATTTGATTTTGATTATGATGATTTTGATGAATACTTAGAAAAATTAAGAGAAAAAGCTCATTTACCTACTAATAATTATGTTAAGATGGCTCAATTAAAATTAATAAATCTACCTTTTGGTGAATTAGATATAAACAGAGATGATTTTATAAATATATTAGAAACAAAATTAGAATAATTATTATAAAACTAATTTATATAACTATATACTAGACGTACGAGTAAGAATCCAAGAAATCTTACTTTCTTACTCGTACGACTAGTACATAGATATATATATATAATAGTTTTCATAAAAATTAAAAACATAAAATTATTAATCTTAGTATAGAAATAGTTATAATATAATCTATTTTTATTATTATTAAGAGAAAACATATAATTTATTCATTTTTATAATTTAAATTTAGAATAATTATTATAAAACTAATTTATATATCTATATACTAGACGTACGTAAGAATTCTTACCAAGATTCTTACTTTCTTACTTTCTTGGCAAGAATCTTACTTTCTTACTCGTACGTCTAGTACATAGATATATAAATTAGTTTCTATAATATTCCAAATTATAAATTTTATTTTATAAATTTATATTCACAGGGAAATTGTAGTCTCAGTAATAATTTTGAACCTTTATTATTCTTTAATTTATTCATATTTTCATCTTGTAACTCAGTAGGTATAATTTGATTTTCTTCCAATGATTGTTGCATAGATTTTTTATCTTTGTTATAAAATAAAACTAGAAACTTATATTCTCCCTAAAGTCTTTAACAATTGAATTATATTTTTGATTTAAAACCCATGTTGATATCCCGAAATGTCTTCCAGAGAAAGCTAGATAACATAACACACTTTCTCTAACTTTTGAATCATGTAAATTTGCGCAATCATCTACAATGAATAATGTATTTGATCCTTTATAAGTATCAATTGCTATTTTTATACAATTATCTAAATTTTCTTTTACTGTTTTAGGATCTAATATAATAAACTTTTTCATCTTAACTATACCTCTATTATATGTTTTATTCATTTCATAAGTACGACAAAATAATATAATGTTATCAAAATGATTCTTATAAATAGTTTCTAACAAATCTAATATGAAATGTGTTTTACCACAATTGGTTACACCAGTAACTAACATATTATGCGGTTCAAATATGAATAAATCTTTATTCATTTATTCTTTTAATTTTACTAGATAAAATCCATTCATTAAATTTATTATCATACCCTTTATATTTCACCAAAGAATACTTTTTTCCTTTAAGAGTTTTTGTTTTCAATACTTTTTCTATTTTGTATTCTATTTCATCTGGATTTGGTACAAGTGATAATTCTTGTTCATAGAAATAACCTTATATTTCTTCATCTTTTAGATCTTCTAGTTTATAAACAAAAGGTTTAGTTAATATTATCTTTTTAATTTTAAATATTTCTTCTGTAAAATTTGGGGTATAACCTTTATAAAATGTTTTTCTATATTTAGATATTCCAACGTGTTTTCCCATTTTAAATTTAGGTTCTCCGAAATCATGTGTAACAAACACACCATATAAATTATTCCAAACTATTTCTGAATTATCTTCTTTTCTAGCTTGTATAGGTTTCATATTTATAGAACTATGTTTAGAATTATTATAACCTTTCACTAAATCATCTAACACATCGATATATTTATACGTTTCATTAGCAGTAAAATATTTCCACATTCTAGTTTTCAATGTTTTATTAAATCTTTCTATAATAGATGCTTTTTTATCTGAATGTGTTGAAAAATATTCTACATCGTTATCGGATAATAGTTTTTTGAAATGTTTGTTATAAAATTCCTTACCTTCATCAAATTGTATCTTATCTGGAATAGCTTCTTTAAATATTGATTTAAAAGCATTTGTCACTTCTATTCCAGTTTTATTTTTGATTGGAATTGACCATGCGTATCTACTGAATATGTCTATAACATTTAATATCCAGAAATATCCTTTGTTGTATTCTTCTAAGTTCTTCATGTCAATTGAATCTGCTTGCCATTGTTGATCGATATATGAAACCATAACTTTTCTTGTTAAATTAGTTTTATCCATTTTCTTGTGGATTTGATATGTTGGTTGATTTTGTAACCATAATCTTAGTTCACTATATTTTATATTACCATTTTCATTATCAGATTTAATTTTATTCCATAATTCTGAAACGTTAGAATATGATACTTCACTTTCTGGGTTATAATATAAATCTCTTAAATATTGTTCTTTTTTCATTCTATTTTAATCCATTGATAATAATTTAGATTTAGTTTCAATGACTTTATGATTTGACTTATTTTCTGGTATGATAGGTTTATTGTCATTGGAATCATCTTTATCATCAGATTTGAATTTTGATTTATATATTACACCGGATAATATAATAACTGTTACTAATCCAGTTGTAATATATAATTTATAATTACTTCCAGCATTAGAAGAATTAGATGGATTATTATTTGAATCAACATCAGATAAAGTCTGGGATTCATTTATATCAGTTAATTTCTTTTTCTTAGCTTTTTTTAATTCTGAAGATCTTTTACCTAATTCTCTTGCCCATTTAATTTGTTTCTCGGATCTAGGCTTTTTCTTAACGCCATCACTCGTTTATTTTAGTTAATTTTTGTTCTGATTCATTTTCTGTTTCACTGTTTGGTTGTAGTACATCTGTTTCGTTCTTACCTGATTTATATTCCATAGGTTTGATGTTCGAAAATGTTATGACGCCGGTAGAAATTAATGTCATAACCGATCCTAATTGAAATGAAGCATATCCAACCCATTTTTGTAATTCAGTCATAACTAAGGAGTCATTTTTCAAATCACTATATAATTTATTTTCATCATTAATCTTCATTAACCGGTTACATAATTTTGAATAACATTTTATAATACTATCTGAAATAGAATCATTTATTCGAGCCAATCTAGCTTCTTCATAAATCTTAAAATATTTTATTACTTTATCTGGTTTCATAGAGTCTAGTTCTTGAAAAGTAATGGTCTTAGTTAAAAATTGTTTAGATTTCCCGCCAGCAATTAGTAACTCAAGATGGTGTTAACAATATAAATAGTATTCATAATCAATATTGTTATTAACTTGAATAGAATTAGAAACCACTGGATCCTTATTATCACTAATGCCCAAATCATCTAATGTTTTTTCAATATCAATACTATTCTTACTCGATTTCTTTGTCATTTATATTAGAGAAATTTAATAAGAAAAATATTATAAGTATTCTTCAAATGATACTAGATAGTTAAAGTTAAAGAATTCTAGTATTGACTACTGATACTAGCTTTTTGAATTTAAAGAATTTCTATTTGAATCTATTCAAAATATAAAGTATTTTCTTTTTGAAAAGAAAATATTAAAAATATAATAGAATTCACTAGCTAGTTGAAGTTATTGTTTTTTAAATACTTTTTTTTGAATTCTATTTGATATCTCACTACTTTTCTTTATCTATTAGGAGCAGTAATTATAACTGTCCAGATAAGTCATTTCGGATCCTTGATATCAAATTCCTCAACGTATTGTTCATTATTTGGATCATTGTTCCATTGATCAATAAATTTCTTTGCCTTTGTTAACTGTTCTAAATATAACTGTAAATCTAGTTTATTAGATTTAATTATGTTTTCCTTCTTTTCTAAAGGTCTTAAATTCTTCCAATTCCAAATAAGTTTTTTATTGTATTCATCATTCCTTTCCATTTATAAATCAAATTTTTAATAAAATTGATTAATATTTTAGAATCCTCTTCCATTTCTTCGACTAACGTCATCCTTTTTCATTCCTCGCTGCTTTTGATAAGTCATTTCGGATCCTCGACAATAAATCCTCAACTGAAAATCAATTCAACGAAACGACTGGTGGAAATATTATTTCATAAACACATATATTTATTATGTAAATTTTAGCGATCGATAATAGAACAATGGAGAACAATAGAAAAGCGGTCCAATCGGACCGGTTATTGCGCAATACACAGTTATATTTTAATTCTGTAAACTACAACATTCAAACATAGAACTGTAACCAATCAATATTGAGCAGCTGTTTCCGTCAACAACGATCAATAATAGAACAATGGAGAACAATAGAAAAGCGGTTCAATCGGACCGGTTATTGCGCAATACTTAGTTAACAGTAAACAATACAATATTAAAACAGATATATACAATCGAGATTACATTTTTTGATATCTATATTACAAAGACCTTCAGTGTGTTACGAGAGTTTCATCCTCCATTTCTATTGATTCCTGAGTTTCACTATCCAGCAGCATTAGTTCCTTTTCCGATGGTTGGCTTAGAATTTCTGGTTCATCTTTGTATTCCATTTTAATCTAAAAGATGTCGTGAAAATGAATTACTGTACTTAAATATGTTTAAAGGTTTCCCTACTTCATAATAACTACAAAAAACGGTACTTACACTTAGATTTAGAACTGTAAACTGTGTTTTGAGAGAGAATATCCAATACGTACTATGTATGTGAAAGTTGATCTCTAACTGCCGACGTGGCGCACGTTCGACCAAACTAATTATTTCTGCACAGATGTTCTTTGTGATGAAGTTAATTAATTCTTTAGAATTTAAAACAAGATATATTTGGCAACATATGTTTTAGTAGTAAGCAAAAGCTATGTATTATATACATACAAAGCTCAAATAGAATTGCCGGCTTTCTAACCACTGATTAAAACCTCAGAATGCGGTTGATTCTGTGAAATACTATTCCATAATTCAACAAATGTCTTTGCTTTATCCAGTTGATCTAAATATAACTGTAAATCTAGTTTATTAGATTCAATTATATTTACTTTCTTTTCTAAAGGTCTTAGATTATTCCAATTCCAAATAAGTTTTTTTATTGTATTCATCATTCATGTCAAATTTAGAAATCGGCAACACTTGATCAATATGAAAGTATTCACCATAATTATCTATCTTCATTTTATCGTCGAATTGATATATTATCCATGATTTTAAGAATTAATCTGAACAACCCAATAAATTAGATAGTGTTTCTGAATGTGTTTCTTTGTTGAATAATTGTGTTAATCTAGATCTTAAACATTGTTTTAATCTAAAATTAAGATCTGTTTGATATCTTTCTCTCATATATTCTGTCATATAATCATTATAAG
Organism: Tubulanus polymorphus; assembly: GCF_964204645.1. NCBI lineage: Eukaryota > Metazoa > Nemertea > Palaeonemertea > Tubulaniformes > Tubulanidae > Tubulanus > Tubulanus polymorphus. Next base: position 12,439,997 of record NC_134028.1, on the reverse strand, counting down.
CTTCTCTATTATCTTTTCGATATTGTTTGGTATATAGTTTAGTACAAGTTTTACAGCAATATTGAAAACCATCTTTGCTAATCTTACGCTTATTAAATTCTGTTATAGCTAATTTATCTAATTCACATTTAGAACACTTCTTGTAGTATATGTTTATGACACCAGTGTTATTTGTAATATTGATAGTTTGTGGTTGTTCTGATTCCATTTTAATATCAAATTTTTTTACTAAATTGATTTTAGAAGTTCAATGATTTAAATATGAATTATTTCAATCACACTTTACTAACACTTTTAATGTTTAAAAATCTAACTCATACAAATATGAATATTGAAATAATGTTGTAAATATATCTATATATCTATTCTATAAGAGCTTACACTTTTATATTGAATAATCTGTCAATTTAAATGTTATTCATTTAAATGTTATTCATATATATATGAATATTTTAAGAGTAATAGGGGTAATAGGCTTTCAGGTTAAAGGTTGAAGGGGCGAGTGAGTAAAAATGAAAATAACAATAATTTACAGTTGAATTAGGAGTGTGCGCGACTAATTCAACTATAAATTATTGTTATTTTCATTTTTTACGAGCTCGACCCTTCGACCTTTGATCTGAAAGCCTTTTACCCCTATTACTAATATTGAAATAATGTTTAAAATGTATCTACATATCTATTCTATAAGAGCTCGTACTCTGATCTGAAAGCCTACTTTTCTAATTACTTATATATGTTATTCATATATATGTTATTCATATATATAAATATTTTAAGAGTAATAGGGGTTTAGTTGGTTCAGGTTAAAGGTTAAATGGTCGAGTTCATTAAAAAATAAATATCAAAAGTAATTTAAAACTATAATATATTTTCATAGCCGTGTGTATTTTAGTTAAATAATAGAATGATTATTATTATTTGAATATATTTGATTATATGAATTTGTGTATTGTAAATAAATCAATTGGTCGCGGAGTGGAGCGGCAGCGAAGCGGAGCGACCAATTGATTTAATACGATATGCTTTTAAAATTTAAATTATTAATATCTTAGAATAAATATTTAGTTATAATATAAAATGCACACGGCTATGAAAATATATTATAGTTTTAAATTACTTTTAATATTTATTTTTTAATGAGCTCGACCGTTCGACCTTTGGCCTGAACCAACTAAACCCCTACTGACAGTGTCTGCCGAGTTCTGCGAAAAAGTGGATTGATGGGGTTGCCGATATTGAAGAGGCTTGGGAGCGGTTAGATTCCGTTTATGGTGATGCACGTAAGGTGAGCGATGACATTTTATCGGAATTTAACAAAGCTCCGAACGTCACCTCAGTACAGCAATTTGAAGAGCGTTATCACTTAATTCACCGAGCTAGAACTGTGCTACAGGAATCAAAACGTTCCTCAGATTTAGATAACAGCACTACTATCGCCGTTTTAGAAAGTAAGCTGAGCAGTGATGATAATGAATTGTGGGCTAGGTATCAGGTAGAAAACGACCTAGATAATGATATCGAAAATCTGCTGACATAGATGCGCAAAGAGATAGAGGTAAAGCGCAGAGTGGGTAATGTAAGAACTGCGAAATATAAATCTGATAAATCTGGTAAGACGAATATTGTTCAGTCACCGCCATCCGTAACATCAAACACGTCTTCGCATTCAAACGTAGAGCGTTCATCTGTTAAAATCGAGCCACTAAAACCGAGGAAAAAGTGTTGTATCTGTAGCGTGGAAGATCTGCATCTAGTCGCAGAGTGTCCGAGGTTTTGGTCAATGACGCCTGATCAGAGATTAGCTGCGACCAGAGAAAAGAAGCTTTGTTGGTTTTGCCTTAGATATCACCGGTTTAGACAGCCATGTAGGCAGGAAAAAAAATGTAGTCTTGAAAATTGTGAATATTTTAATCACCTGTTACTACACGGGGCTGATTTCACAAAAACTAAAACCGGTCAGACTGGATTAGCGTTAGAAACGGGTGAAGGACTGTTACCTCTAGTATGCGTTAATATCTGTCATCCGGAAAATGATAGTTCGTATCAAGCGTGTACGCTTATAGATAGTGGGTCCGATTTTACGCTTATCCGTAATGAAATCGCAGAGGAATTAAGTTCACCACATCGGTCGACAGAAGTGAATCTAGGCAAAGTGGGCGGAGAAGAAGAGCGTCTGCAGACCAAGGAATATTGTTTGTTAGTCAGATCTACGCGCCCGAATGCGTTGCACAAAATCTGGGCTATTGGTATTCCTGAAATTTGCAGTGTAATTCCCGAAGTGAAAATGGACAAAATCAGCGAACTGTTCGGATTTTCTACTTCTGTCAATCGACCGCATGGTTCAGTAGATTTACTGTTTGGAAACGACAATGTGAAGTTCCACGCCGGAGAAATAATTGTCAAAGGCAATATAGCGCTCAAAAGATCTATCTTCGGTCCTGTCGTATTCGGACGTAATTCTGGCGAGCCGATTCTTTCGGGTAATGTGAATCTCGCTAGGGTTGAAAAACTCGAACCTGTAAATCTCGAAGAATTAATTAGAGCTGAAGAAATGTGTATCGCCGTCAACCCGTGTTGCACTCGGAATTATTGCGATAAGAATCTCTCGACTAAAGAGAAGTTGGAAGAACAGACAATTCGGAATTCCGCTATCAAGTTGCCGGAAGAAAATCGCTGGATGATTCAGATACCGTATCAGAAGGAACCTAAAAATTATAAGCAAATTGAAGCCTGTTTAAATAGTCTCGAGCAGCAGTTGGAAAAAAGGCTCTGAACTCGCAGGGAAGTACGACGGGCAGATCACGGACCTTGTCACCCGCGGCTGATCTCGAGCGAGCAATCTTATTCACTGATTCGATGATCGCTAAATCGTGGATTTCGTCTGAGTCACGTAGTTTGAAACCATACGTAGCAGTTCGAGTAGGTGAAATTCACATGAAATCCGATGTAAAAGAGTAAAGATCTAGAGTCAAATAATGACATAACAAAAAGAATTATTGCCTTAAAGAGAAGTGGAAATTTATTAAACAGTACAGTTTTCTAAAAGTAGCAGCTCATTATTATAGTTCTCAGTTTACTGGTCTTGAATATTCAACTAAAGATGGAGCATCTAATCCGAAGAATTGATTGACAATTCCACCATAACAGCAAGTGTGACAGTTTGTAAGTAATGCAGCTACGATGTCCAACTTTCCCACTGTTTAAATAGTCTCGAGCAGCAGTTGGAAAAAAGGCTCTGAACTCGCGGGGAAGTACGACGGGGAGATCACGGACCTTGTCACCCTCGGCTGATTTCGAGCGAGCAATCTTATTCACTGATTCGATGATCGCTAAATCGTGGATTTCGTCAGAGTCACGTAGTTTGAAACCATACGTAGCAGTTCGAGTAGGTGAAATTCACATGAAATCCGATGTAAATTCGTGGCGTCACATACCGTCTGAGTTCAATGTGTGTGACGACCTAACCAGAGGGTTAGAACCATCAGAACTCAGTGGCCGCAGGTCCACAGGAGACGCGTTTCTCGCGCGACCGGAGGAAGAATGGCCGAAACCCAGAGACTAACTAACCAATCCGGAAGATGAAATCACCAAAGAATCGGTCATAAAGAAGGCGAACGTTAGCGTAGTTAAATCCGATGAGTCAACTGATGATCCGTACCTAAAACGCTTCGCAGATCTAAATCGCGCTATAAGAGTAACCGCATATCGTGATAGATACATCAGCAATCTTCGAGCTAAAGGCGAAAATCAACCGCCTGAAACTGGGTGTATTACTCCTGATGAAATCAAATCCGCGGAAAAAGCTCTGATCAAGAAATATTGCCGCTAGTAAAGAAGAAAAACGCGTTTCAATCGCTATCACCATATATAGATGACGAAGGTATAGTTCGTATCAAACCAAGAACGAATAATCTTCATCCGTATGAAGAGTATAAACCGCCGTTATTAACTACGTTCTGTTATTTATCATATCTGATAGTACGACATTGTCACTGGAAACTGGGACATCCCGGAATAGCCGCTACATGCGCCACAGTTCGCAGAAAGTATTGGATCGTTGGAGTTAGACGTTTAGCGAAACCGATTTGCACATTGTGCGTTTTCTGTCGTGAATTCGCTGCAAAAACAGAGTTGCAAATTATGGCAGATTTGCCTGCTTATCGTTTAAAGGAATACTGAAAACTTTTTTTATTTGACTTTACTATGTCTTATGGTATAAAAACTGTTTATCATAATGCTAAACATTTCTATCTGCCCTGTTTCCTAGTTTTAAATAGGTTTTTGTGGTAATAAATATTTTTTGCGTATACATAAACAAAACAGTGCCGATCTTCGCAATGACGTCACCGCGATAAGTACTGTGTACCTGTAGTGTCTACATTCTTGCAGTGAATGCTGCAGTAAATAATTGTTTGTTGCTTTTGTTTTGTTGCATGATGCAAAAACCGTAATGTTTCCAATGTCTCCGTTTTTAACGCATGCGCATTAGTGAGTGTTGGGGAAATTCTCTGTCCAGAAATCTGTTGAGTGCGCAGGCGTCACTACATGTCAGAACTTTCAAAACTGGGTCATGTCAGTACGCATAATGAATGTGTGTTTTGATGACTTCAATGTTTCCGTTTCAATTAGATTCGAATCCCACAACAAATAATTATCTTATTTTAATTCGATTTGAACATTGATGACCCGAGTGTCACTCGTTTCTTTTTGCGGCGCTACCAGATTCGAGCACCGAAAAATACTGAACTTATTTCAATTCAATTTGAACTTTGATGACTCCAGTGTCGCTGATCTATTTTATACGACCCTATCAGTTCGAATCCCGAAAATGCTAATCTCGAAATGCTAACCATTATGAACTTTGGTGCACTTTTTATGGTGATTCCAATGTCACTGTTTATTTATTTGGACAATTCATTTAATTGTATTAACGTATAATACGCAAGCATATGATACGAGATTATTTAGACATCACGATCCCGCTGCTACGTTGGTTCATTTCAAGCGATTACCGTTCTGACTTGACCCAGTTTTGAAACATGTAAACACTATCATGACGCCTGCGCACTGTACTGATTTCTCGACTTAGACTTTTCCAACACTTACTAAGCCTAATGCGCATGCGTTAAAAACGGAGACATTGGAAACATTACGGTTTTTGCACCTCGCACTATCACGCGGGCGGTCATTAATCACGTGACGTGCATAGGTTCGGGCTAAAGATTTCACGTTCGTCTATTGGCTAGGAAATATTTGCTAATAATACCACCCCTCAGACGAATGTTGCACTATATTTTCATAATACGGATATTTTATTAATTATCAGTACTTTGTTAATAAATTCTGTAATGTTTTTTCGAAATCTCTTAGGCAATCAATGCGCGTGAAATATGTATTCCATTACTACGATATCACGATTACGATTACGATAACGATTAGCTTAGCCAGATAATACGAGTTATATAGGTAAACAAATAAAAAAGCAATTACAAAAGAAGATAAAAACGTAGGTTATACAGACATGAGAGTAATTGGGAAAGTGGGCTTTCATACCAGAGGTCGAGCGGTCGAGACACCACTCATCACCACAAGCAATTTTTTTTCCTAATAAATGGGGGAGAATGAACACCAGCCAGAAAACAATAATGTAAATAAAAATCAATATTATTGCCAATATTGTAAAAAATACATCGATAAATCCCAAAAATCACGACATGAAAAACTGCAAATCATATAAAAAATGTAATAGATTTTGAAACTCCAGAAAATTCCAATGAAAGAAAAGAAAGATTAGAAAATATGAATGTGGATGAAATAAAATGTGAAGTTTGTAATGAATTTATAGTAAAAAGGAATTATAATAGACATATTGAATCACAAAAACACCGCCAAAATTTGAGTAATAATGTTTTAGGAAAAGATTATTTTGATGATAAACCTCAACAAGTAAAAAAACCAACTTCAAAAACTAAATCCATTTCAAATAAACCTTACATGGAAAATGTTAGAAATTATATTGATTCACTAGAAATAAAAGATACAATTGAAATTTTAGAAACATTACGTAGTAAAATTGGTCCTGCAGCTATTATATTTAGATTTTTTAAAGGAACAACAATAGAAGATTATAGTAAATTTAATGAAATAATAGAAAAAATACTAGATTTGATAACAGATGTTGAATATCCAAAAATTAGTATCTCTGGGAAAGTAAGTTTTATAAAGTCAGAAGAAAAAATGAATTATAATATTCAAACACACTCTGAAGAAATAATTTCAAAAACACAAATAAAAGAGAAAAAATATTTAATGAATTTAAACGTCATATTGAAGAAAGATATTTTGAGGGTTCTGGCTTAACATTGAATGAAATTATATATTTAGATTTAAATGTTTACAATACAAAAAGGAATAAAACATCAAAAAGTAATAAAATGTTTAAAAATGATTCAAACTTTACAACAGAAAAGGATATTAAAGCATCATCTTATATTAAATTACCATTTACAACAAAAGCAGTAATAAATGTTCAAAATGAAGATAATAAATGTTTTCTATGGTCAATTATTAGTTGTTTACACCCAACAGAAGATATGACGCATAGTTTTAGAATAAGAAATTACCGGAAATATGAAACATTATATAAAATTGATCAATATCCAGTAACTATAAAAATGATTCCTAAAATAGAAAAAGTTAATAATTTAAGAATAAATGTATTTGAATTAATGCAATTACCAAAGACAAAAGGTGAAAATATTAAAGATTATACATTGGAAGCTTTATATTTAACAGAATATTATGATGATGAAAATGCTATAGATTTTTTATATTACAAAAAAAGATGAAAATGAACATTATATGTGGTTAAAACAAATTGATTTATTCTTTAGAACAGAAAGTGATCACCATAATAAAATTTATCTATGTAGAAAATGTTTATCTAAATTTATGACTGAGAATACATTATTAAAACATAAAGAATTATGTGATAATACAGATTTTTGTAAATTAATAATGCCAACAGAAAAAGATTATAAATTTAAATTTACTAATCATAAATTTAAGAATATTGTTCCATTTGTAATTTATGGGGATTTTGAATCGTTGAATAAAGAATTAACTGATCAAGATAGAAAAAAAATATATAACAAAAAGCAATTATTAAAATCAATGGATAAAGGAAATGAATTAAATGAAGACACAACACAAGACCCGCCAATTATAAATACAATTAAAAAAGTTCATCAAGAGCTGCTGCTTATGGAATTTACATCAAATCAAATTATCCCGAATTATATGAAAGTCAATATATTTCTTTTAGAGGTGAAGATGTAGTTAATGATTTTTGTGACAAAATGATTGAATTAGAAAGTGATTTTGCAAAATTATTAAACAAAAATAAAAGAATAGTTATGACAAAAGAAGATGAAATTGATTTTAATTATGCAACTCATTGTTGTTATTGTGAAAAACGTTTTTATTCATTTGATAAAAAAGTTAGAGATCATGATCATTTAAATTCAAAATATCGTGGAGCTGCTCATGAAGATTGCAATTTACAAGCTAAGAAAGTTAATTTCGTACCAATATTATTTCATAATTTATCAGGCTATGATACCCATCTATTTATAAAACAATTATCGGGAAAATTGGGTGCAATTGATCAGGAAATAGAAGAATATAATGCTATGAATGGTGTAAATGTAAGAAAATATGATTTTAAACTATTAGCTAAAACATCTGAAAATTATATTTATTTTCAATTTGGTTGCATTAGATTTTTAGATTCTTATAGATTTCTAGCAAGTTCATTAGATAATTTATCAAAAAGTTTAGTTGATAATGATTTTGTTATAACTCAATATTACTATCCAAATGAAAAAGATTTTAAATTATTGAGATAAAAAGGCGCAATTCCTTATTCATTTTATAAAACACACAATGATTTTAATGTAACAGAATTATTAAAAGATTAATTTTATGATCAATTAAAAGAGGAGTATGTGAAAGACGAAATGTTTAATAGAACATTAAATATTTGGAACCATTTTAAGATGAAAAATCATTGAATTAGTTGATTTATATTTAAAATCAGATGTTATGATATAAGCTGACATATTTGAAAAATTTAGGGAAGTTAATTTGAATCATTTTAATGTTGATCCTTGTTATTGTTATTGCTACTCTAGTCCTGGTTTAACCTGGCAATGTGGTTTAAAATATACAAATGTAGAATTAGATTTATTTAAAGAACCAGATATGGTTTTATTATTTGAAAAATCAATTAGAGGTGGAATTAGTGGTGTTATGGGAGATAGGTATTTTAAAGCAAATGATGAATATAAATTATTATATAATGACGCCAATAATTTATATGGTTGGGCAATGATGCAACCTCAACCATATAAAAATTTTATATTAACAGAAGTTGAAAATGATGATAAAACTGATTGGGAAAGCGCAATTGCGAGTTTAAAAGATGAAGCACCAATTGGTTATTTCTTTGTAGTTGATTCAGAATATCCTGAAAATATAAAGTTTAAAACAAGAAACTTACCTTATTGCCCAGAACATTTAACTGTAGATGATAGTTATTTAAGTGAATACCAGAAGAAAATAAAACCGAAAGATCATGTTTTTACAGAAAACTTAATACTTACTCAAAATAATAAATACAATTATATTGTTCATTACAGAATGTTAAAATTTTATCTAAAACAAGGAATGAAATTAAAGAAAGTACATAGATATATTGAATTTAATCAATCGAAGTGGTTAGAAAAATATATAGATTTTAATACTCAACAGAGAACCATATCAAAAACAGATTTTGAAAAAGATTTCTTCAAATTAATGAATAATAGTTTTTATGGCAAAACATGTGAAAATATTAGAAATAGAAATGATATTGGATTAGTAAATAATTCTGAAAGATTAAGACACCTACAATCAAGTCCTAGACATTTAGGAAATAAAAGATTTGAAGATTATTTAACAGCAGTTAAATTAAAAAGAACGTCAATGAAATTTAATAAACCTATATTTATTGGTTCAACTGTTTTAGAAGTATCAAAATTATTAATGTATGATTTTTATTATAATGTTTTACAACCACTTTTTGGGGAAAAGCATATTGAAATATTATATTTTGATTCTGTAACAGCTGACACCCCAATATTATTTAAATGTAATGATAAAATATTGATAAGAAGAATTTCAGAAATAATTCCAAAACAAAATGAATGTTATATTTCATATGGTGAAAAAGAATTAATACAAATAAATGGATAATGGATGTTTGGACAAGAAATGGATGGAAAAAATTAAAGAATATTATTAGGCATAAAACAAATAAGAAAATCTATAGAGTTAGAACTAAATTAGGGTTTGTAGATGTTACAGAATGTCATAGTTTAATTAAACGAAATGGCGATGAAATAAAACCAACTGATATAAAAATTGGAGATGAATGATTACATAAAAGATTTTTCCAAAGAATGAATCATATGTCATTTGATGAAATTATTGATAATATTTATAATATAGAACCCGAAACATTAGACGAAAAAGAATATTTTATCAAAGGATTTTTCATGGGTGATGGTTCAGCAGGTGTGTATAATTATGTTTGGGGTAATAAATATTGTTGGTATTTATGTAATCAAGACTTAAAATTATTAGAAAGAATTAAGAAATTCTGTGAAGAAGTTTATTCTCATAAAACATTTAAAATCATAGATGTTATGAAATCATCAGCAGTTTATAGAATACTTGTAAATAATCCTAAAGATTTTGCTATAAAATATAATGATGAATTCTATATTCATGCAATAGTGAAAAGTAATACTTCAACAAAAGAAAAGATAGTACCAGATTATGTATTAAATGCAAAAAATGATTTAAGAAAATGGTTCTTCATTGGATTCTATGCCGCAGATGGCACTAAAAAATTTACAAAGGATAAAAAGATAACATTTGCACAGAAAGGAAAAGTTGCTATATCAGGATTAAATATATTATATAGTTCATTAGGATTTAATATGAATATAGAATTAATTAAATCTAAACCAAATTGTTTTAATTTAAGGCATGTAGAAAAAGAATTAACAGAAGAAGTTAAAGATTTATTTGAAATATATAACCCATCAGATTATGTTTATAATTTATCAACTGAAGATGGTACATTTAACTGTGGATTTCCATTAATAGCCAAAAATACGGATGCGTACATACTAAAAATCAAGACAAATGACATAACAAAAGACTTAAAAACATTAAAACATCATTTTGATTTTAGCAATTATCCCAAAGATCATGAACTATTTAGCAATGATAATAAAAAGATTCCTGGTAAGTTTAAAGATGAATTAGGGGGTGATGAAATGATTGAATTTGTTGGGATAAGAAGTAAAATGTATAGTTATAGAACAAAAGATCATGAAGCTTAAAAGTTAAAAGGAATGACAAAACATGTGGTTGATAAACATATAGAATTTCAAGATTATATAAAGTGTTTATATAACTAAATTGTAATGAAACACAAAATGAATTGTTTAAGATCAGAAGATCACGAGATGTACATTAATGAAGTTGAAAAAACTAGTTTGAATCCATTTGATGATAAAAGGCATATTTTAGATGATGGTATAAAAACATTACCTTATGGCCATTAAAACATAAAATCAATATCATCATACTCGAAATCACTATTGGCTTCTTCATTTTCATTTAATTGTTCTTGTATAATTTGTTTAGGTTCTTCCATTTCATTTTTCTCATTTAAAAAAAGTTCTATCTTATTTCATCTCGCTCTCTTTGTTTCTTTTTGTTTGTTAATTCGTCAGATGGAATTATAATATCGATGTTTAAATAATTTACAATCTTATTTAAAAAGAATTCATAATTAATTGAATCTGTTATTCTATTTTCCAAATGATACATTAATATTTGTTTGAATATTTTTTTTATATTTTCCATATCTTCTTCTGTTAATTTAGGTTTTTCATAATAATCGTTAAATAATAAATATAAATACATTTTCTTTTGTTTTGTGTGAAATGTTGATGGAATAATTGTTTTTATAATATCTTTTTTAGTTATTTCACCATTTTTATTTTCTATCATTTTCATTTTTTCAAGCCATTGCATATATTCTGGTGTCGGATCTTCTATAGAAAATATTTTAAAAATTTCATCCAGATAATTTAAGTTTGGTTCTATGAGAAAATCTCTAGTTTTTTCTTCACCCTATAAATTCTTTTGCCATCCACATTCATTACAAAATAACACAGTACCTTCTTGCCTTAAGGTTGCATAACTACATTGTGGGCATTTTCGTTTATAATTTATTGGTAATAGATCTTCATTAAGCTCTTGGTATTTTCTTACGTTTTCTTTATGTTTTATTGTTCTATTATGTAGATTTGAATTACTTGTTGTAATAATCAATTTACAATATTTACAATAATATGTTTTTCTTGTTAATTCATTATATTGTTTTCTAACTTTTCAACTGTTTCTTTATTATCTGGTAACGTTTTCTCATATTTTATTTTTTCTAATAAACTATTTTTTCTTTCATTGAATTCAGTTTCAAATTTATAAGAAATTTTATCTATATGTACTTTACGAAATTGATGATTCTCCCAATCTTCTATATTTTCAGGGTTATATTTTATTCGACAAGGCTCGCAGAAATGATCTTTTATATTATCCTTGTCATAGAATAAGAAAGGTCTTTTCCAAATAATTTCAGGTTCAACTTCAACAGAATTACTATTACTTTCATTACTATCAACATTAGCCGTTGCGCCATTAATTTTACACTTCTCTGAATGTTTTTTAACATAATTTCTTGAGAATAATTTATTACATTTTGGGCAGTTTAGTTTAGGGGGTTTATAATTTTCATCATGTTTTTTTATATGTCGAGCCATATTACTTTTTCTTAGAAGTTCACCACAAATTTCGCATGGTATCTTCTCATCCATTTATTAAGGAAAAATTTTATTAAAATTAATTTTTAGTGATGAGCGGTAATTTTTTTATGTTATAAATAATGGTCGAATTAAAAGAATACAGAATATTTGTTGATTCTAGAAGACTTAAAAATTATAAATCACATAATTTAATAGTTCAATTAGATAGAGAATTTAAGAATTGTGTTGATTTAAAATTAGTAAATATAAGTTTATGTAACTCATTTTACAATATAACGGATAAAAGTCTAGAACATTTAATTTTTTCAATCTTTTACAAACAAAGGAATAAATGGTTTTTTATATATTTAAAACCAGGATTATATAATTTAGATACATTAGCACAAGAAATTAATAGAAAAGCTCGAGCTAAATTAGGAAGTGATTCCGGATTTAGTATTAGAATTTTAAAAAGTGATAGTTCTAATAAAATAAAGATTAGGTTAGCTAATGACGAACAATTTAAATTTACAGTAAGAAAACCTTTAGGTAAACTGTTAGGAATTAACCCAGATATTGTTACAGCATACGCAGAAGGTAGATCAAACTTAATACCTTTTACACACTTTTATATTTGTTGCAATTTAAAAATCGATCCTACAAAAACTTTCGAAGCAACTAAAGAAACAATTTGTAGTTCTAGTATACTAAATATTTTACCGCTAAAAAATGTTAAACAATTTGGAACTCAAATAAATTATAATTTAACAGAATGCGATTTTAAACCTTGCATTCCTCAATTTAATAATTTTAAATTAGAAATAAGAAATCACAATGGATATTTAATTGATTTGAATAACTTTCCTGTAATTTATGAATTAGTTATAAGATGTAGAGAGTAATTTTTTCATTATATAAATGAATATAACTGTTGGGCCGAGCATATATTTTGGATTTGATTTTAAACGTGAGAAAGAAATGAAATTTAACGTTAATGATGTAATTACACATATCAAAAATATTGCATTTTCTAATGAAACAACATTTGAGTATGAAACAACAATAGATAAAGAAACTTTAAATGTAGAAAAGATTACTAATTTAATTAGAGAATCTTTAAGATTTTATGAATTAGACGAAGATTTTATCATCGATGATATTAAAAAAATAATAATTGAAATATATACAAATGAAACTAGTAATGAAATATATGTTGAAATAATCATAACTAAGTTAAATAAATATTTTGAAGATAGTAATTTTTTTAATTAATAAATGAGTGATAATAAGTGGATAATAACTGGATTATATAATGGCGCCTTACTATCAGTTGGAACTGTTGGTTATTCAATGGTATTAAAAAAAGTATTTAAAATGGGAAGTGTTAATGTTGATAGATTTGATATGAATGATATTTTAAAATTAACATTAGCAGTTACTTTATCTAATTTAACTATTGGATATTTGGAAAAACAAAAATATATTCCTCCCATATAAATGCGTAATTATTTTACTAAATAAATGGCTTCTGCAATTATAACTATTATAGGATCGGCAATAGTTAACGCTTTAGCATTTACTGGTGGTGGTTATTTATTTAAGCATATTGATAAAAATGGTTCATTAACAGAACAAAAAAGACATAACTTAGCATTAGAGAAATACAATAAAGCAGCGGAAGAATATAGAGAAAAGAGACAAAACTATATGGATTATATTAACTAAGAATTATATGATCAGAAGATTTCACATAGAGATTTTCAATCAGTTGATGATGCAATGAGTTTATATTACGCGGTAACCAATAAAGAAAAATAACATCTATACAAACCTAAATTATCAGATTATTATACCCCAAGTAATGAACAACAGAAATATGAAATAATATGGATTTTAGGTGGAACAGTTATTGTTATATTTGTTGCATATAAATTGACTAATTAGTAATTTTTCTTCTAAATAAATGGAAGATAAAGTTGATAGTATTGATATTATTCCTCATGATATAAACAAAACTAAATTAAAAATATATTTAGAAAAACAAATATTAGAATTTGAAAGTGACTTAAAGATAAAAAAAAAAAAATATTTGAAATCTAAAATTATATATTATTTGATTATAAGTGGTTCGGTTACAATTAGTTCTGTAATAACATTTTTAGCAATATTCAGTCCATTAACACCTTTAGCTATATCAATTGGCGTGTTAGCATTAAGTTCAAGTGTTTTAACTGGTATAAGTTCAAAATTAAATATAAAAAGTAATAAAGAAAAAATTAAAACTAATATAAAAGAAATTAATAAATTAAAGAATACACTAGATTATATAATAAGTTTAAATGGCCATATAACAGTTGAAGAACAAGATAAATTATTAAAAGAATTAATAAATTATTAATTTTTTTATTATATAAATGGTAGATAGTTTTCCAAAAGCTTTCCAATATAATAAATCAATTAAATATAATATTCCAGCAATAGATTTTAATAAAGATATTACATATAGAAATGAAGTTTTATATTCATTAACTAATTTAGAAATTTATGTTACTGAAACTAATAATTTTAATGCAAAGATGGAAAATATATTTCATGTCTATTTAATTAATTTTAAAAATTTAAATGAGGCAAAACAATGGTTATTAAAATCTAATATGAGGTATTGGCAGAACCAATTAAATTTTGCTGTTTATTGCGCAACAACAGGATGTGGAATTAGTTGGAATGATCATTTAAACAAACCAAGTTTACCATTGATGTTATCACTTTTTAGATTTCATACTTATTTTCAAATAAAATTAATATTAGATGAATTAGAATGTCCTTTACCAGGTTCAAAATATTTTAAAGAATTGAATAATAATATTAATTTTTCTAAGTTTTATAAAATATGTAATGAATTTAATATTAATTCAAATAAAGATTTTAGAGCAAGAATTGGAACAATGGGTGGATTAGGAATATTGTATACTAAAGAATTTGGAAAAATAATGACAAATTCAGATATAAGAACACTAAATTGGAATGAATTACCAAAATATTATAATAATATACAACAACAAAACAATAATGGTTGGGTTAATTTCATTTTAGAAAATAGTGAAGGTTTTACTAAAGCTGGAATACAAAGAATAAATCAATCAATTAGAACTTATTTGATATGTATTTTAGGTGCGCAAGTTGAAACAAGATCCCCAATAATTGGAAATGATAACACTTCATTCGATGCTCAGAAACAATTTAAAGTATTATTTGAAGATTCCATTCATAATGATAAAAATAGATCGATTCCAGAAAACATTGTAAGATATCAAAATTATTTAGATAAATCACATATTAGATTAAATTATTGTATACGCCCTAATCTATTAATTATGTCTAATGATTTAGTATTAAAGATGGGAAATATAATTGGTTATAATAATCTAATTAAAACTGCAACAATAAATAATTCATTTGGATTAAATGATATAAATAAAAAAATTATTGCTGCTCCAAAATTAATGGAAGGCGAAAAAAATAAAAAACATATTCAATCAACTGAAACTAAAACTAAGAATATTAGATTAAATAATGATTCTAAAATAAAAGATTACAATACTAAAGAAAATATAAAAACTGATAATATTCAACATGATATAATTAAAAATGATAATGATAATAAATTCCATGAAAATACTAAATTAGCTTTAACTTGTATAGGAATTGTTATAGGAGGAATATTATATTTTAAATTTTAATTTTTTTATTATATAAATGGATGTAGAAGGTGGAGAAGATATTGGAATGGATCCTTTAGATGAACCTGGTATAACTGATGAACAACAACCTGATTTTAGTGAAACAAGTTTTAATGATGGTAATGAGCCAGGATATAATAATAATTTAAATATGCCTGATTATATTAAAAATGCAGAATCACAATTAAATCCTGAAAATTTAGACCCAGATTTAGTTAAAAAAGATTTAAATGATTTAAACAAAATACCTAAATTAAAACATATAATTGAAATTTCTAAATTTAACATAAATGATGAAAACGTTGGACCTTTGGCAGATAAATTAAAATTTTTAGATAATGGTAAATGGTATTATCATTTGAAAGGTGATAATTATATTGATATCTTTTATAAGAAAGAAGAAAAAATAATAGCAAAATCAACTTTAAAAAATTAGAACTAGATAGAATTAAAATAATAAGTAATAGTAATGAAATAACTGATGTTACGCAAAAAGAAAAAGATGATAATATAGACGTATTTAAACAAAAAATTAATGAATTATATGAAATAATCAAAAAGAAATCAGAAACAGAAACTGAACAGAATATAACTTCCAAAACTAGTAAACTTAAATCAAATAAAGTTCCAATTGAAAAACTTTTACCGAATGGATTAATTGATGCAACAGATCAACAATTAGAAGATTTAAATAATATATTTTCTGTTGAAGCAATTAGAGAAATTAAAAGTATAAGACTTGCATCTGATAAAATTGCACATGATAAACGTATAAGAGATCTTTAGAAAAAGAATTAACTGATAAAAATAAAGAAATAGAACAATTAAAGGCTGATTTAGATCATCAAGTAATTGATGAAATAGAATATAGGCAAAAAGAATTACGTTTAGAAAAATAAATTAATAATTTAAAAGATAATTTAGAAGTACAGAAAGAAGAAATTAAATTATTATTAAAATCATATGATTATAATATTAATAGATTAAAAGTTATTTTTAAAGATTTGTTGATAAAACCAAATTCTTAAATATCATTGAAAGATAGAATAAAGTTATTATTTAAATTAGAAGGAATAACAATTCTTTCAATTCTAACAGCTGTAACTATGTTATTTACAACAATTGGTTTAGCAATATCAAATGCTTTAAAATCTACTCCTACTCCAAATAAACCAGATAAACCCCCGAATGATAATAATTCTATACAAGATAAAGTTAAGGATGGTTTGAAAAAATTAGCAAAATATTTATGGGAACTATCTAAAAAATCTGCTGCAGCTTTACCAGGAATTATTGCATCAATTGTTGGTTTTATATTGAAATCTGCAGGTAATATTCTTAACTTTGCTGCTGAACATATTATTTTATTTTTAATTACAGTTGTAAGTGCTATTATTTTTGGGTTAGTGAATATGATATCAAAAAGATATCAAGAAAAAAATAATAAAAAATAAATAATTAATTTTTTTGTTAAATAAATGAGTGGGAGTTATATAAGTCCTTCTAAGATTTCTAGAATATCTAATGCTATTAAAGCAGAAAGATCACATCATATAATTACACATAATCCTTCAAATATTAATCCCGATGAAACTTTATATGTTAGAATTCCTAGATTAACACAAAATACTTTTTATGTTCCAAATAGTATTTATTTATCAGCTGATATAAAAGTAACTGGCCATGATAATAATTATGTTGTTGATAATGTTGGAAGATATTTGATTAAAAAATTAACAATAAAGATTGGTCCAGAAACAGTTTTCTCATTAGATGATTATAATTTATTTATGCATTATAAAGATTTATGCTTAACTAAAGAAAATAGAAATAATATGATATTTCAGGGTATTCAATCGGAAAACCATAATAAATTAAGATCTGAAGCCAATAATGCTGTAGTAACTAATGCTGTAGATAATTTGATAAAAAAGATTTATGGAAGCAAATATAAAATTCCATTAGACTTTGAATTGATAAATAATTCAAGAAGATATTATATTTGAGATAACATTTGCTCCTGTAAATGAAATTGTATTATCTAGCGTTGTTAAAGATATGGGTTATAAATTATCAAATATATGTTTAGAATATGACACAGTAACTAATGAAAATATTGCTAGCACAATTCAAACTCAATACAATCAAGGATTTTCATTATTATATGATTATATTGATACATTTAAAACTGTAACTATTAATGCAAATGATGAAATAATTAATGAGAATATTAACTTCCCAAGAAGATCTATTAAAGGTATATTAATATTTTTTACTATTGCAACATATTCTAATGGTGCAATAAAGGTAGATAATTATTATAATCCTGAAATAACAAAAGTAGAAATAACTATCGAAGGAATAGCAAATAAAATATTTTGTCAAGGAATGAGAATGATAGATCACAATGGCCAGAAATTAGAAAACATTTTATGAATGAAAAAGTAAAATCATTTGAAAATTGTAATACTAATCAAATTGATTATTATACCGGCAATAAATATGCATTATGGTTAGATTTTAGAACAACAGAGGATAATTCATTACATGGTTCTGGGAAAAAACTACAGAACACTAAAGATGGAATACAATTTTTCATGAAAAAGAAAAAAGGAAGCTTAAATTTTAAAATGCACATTTATATTATATCTGACGCACAATTAAATATTGTAAATTCACAATTAGATAGTATTCAATATTAGAAATATAAAGTTAAAATTAACGATATATAAATGGGTGGTAAAAAAAACTCCTAATACTAAAGAACAATATTTAAGAAATTTATATTACAACCCTGAGAGTTCGGTTGCTTATTCTTCTACCAAAAATATATGGCGTCAAGTAAAACAAGATAAATTAGATAAGATAATCCCACAAAATTTAGTTAAATATAAAGATATAAATGAATTTATGTTAGAACAACCAACATACACAACACATAAAAAAATTGTTAGAAAATATAAAAATGATGATTATTGGTGGTTATTGAATATAATTGATATTTTTAGTCGTTATGTATGGAGCTTCCCACTTTATAGAAAAGATGCTGTACAAACATCAAATGTTTTAAGAAAATTTCTTTCGGATGATAAACTAAAACCAGAAAAAATACAATTTGATGATGGAAAAGAGTTTGATAATTCACTTGTTCATGAACTCTTAGATATTCATAATATTAAATATTTTTCAACAAAATCGGATAAAAAGCAGCAGTTGTTGAACGATTTGATGGAACATTAAGAACAAGAATGTGGAAATATTTTACAGCAAATAATACTTTTAAATGGATTGATGTTTTACCAAAATTGATAGAAGGATATAATAATTCTTATCATTCTTCTATTGGAATGAAACCTATTGATGCTAGAAAACCTGAAAATGCTGAAATTGTTTGGAATAATTCATATGGAGCATTTCTTGTAGATGATTTTGGTGAACCTAAATTTAAAGTTGGTCAAAATGTTAGAATTTCTAAGTATAAAAAGATGTTTGATAAAGGATACGATCGAAATTTTACTAGAGAAACATATAAAATAAAAAAGGTAATAACAGCAAAACCATATGTCTATAAATTAGAAGATTTAGATGGTGAAGAAGTTGATGGCTACTTTTACGAAGAAGAATTAAGTTTAACTACTGAAAATCTAGAACAAGAATATAAAATTGAAAAAGTATTAAAAACAAAAACTATTAAAAGAAAAAAATATTCTTTAGTAAAATGGGTTGGATGGCCAGATAAATTCAATGAATGGATATTATCAAGTAAAATTAAAAATATATAAATGAATAAGGAATTATTTATATTTGAGCCTCATAATATGTTAATTGCTGGCGTAACAAATTGTGGAAAAACTTATTTTATATTAAATTTATTAGAAACTGTTTATGAAAACTATTTTGATAATATAGTATTATTTTGTCCAACATATGAATTTAATCAAACTTATGATAGAAATATTACTAGAAATAATACATTTATTATATTAGATCCTAAAACAGTTAAAGAAAATTTAGATGATTGTATTAAAATAGCAATAGATATTTATAAAGGATCAAATACATTATTCATTATAGATGATTGCGCAAATTTACATGATTCAAAAGTAAGAGAAAGTGAGTTATGCTATTTAGCTTTCTCTGGAAGACATTTTGGGATAACAACTTGGGTTTTAAATCAAAAATATAATTCAATTGTTAAAGACTTTAGAGAAAACATAAGATTTCTAGTTTTATTCTACAATAAAGATAGAAAATCGATGAAAAATGCGCTTGAGGAAAATGATATTATTCCACATGATTTACATAATGATATATGGATAAGTTGAAAAATATTAAAAGATCAAAATTACTATTTAGATTATTACAACACACATTTAAATATGAATTTATTTAAATTCAACTAGCTTGTTTATGTAGTATATTTTTAGTTATATTCTAGTTGAAATCTAGTTATTAGTAGTTGAAACAAAAATCAAATAAAATTCAACAATATTTTAACTAGCTTGTTAATCTAGTATATTTTTAGTTACATTCTAGTTGAATTCTATTTATTAGTAGTTGAAACAAAAATCAAATAAAATTCAACAAGAAATAAATGAAAACAACAATATTTCAACTAGCTTGTTAATCTAGTTGAATTCTAGTTACATTCTAGTTGAATTCTAGTTGCAACAACACAACTAATTTTTTTTGTTATATAAATGGTAGGTGAAAAGAAAATAAAATCTAAAAATGGTGATGTTCCAATTGAAAAAACTTTAGATCATTCAGGAATAACAGAAAACAAATTAATTCCAGATGATGGTGCTTTAAATAATGTTACAACAAATAATAATTATGAATATTATCTTTATTGTAAACATCAATTAGAAATATTAATAGCATCTGGAAAATGTAAAAATTTTATCGGTAAAAATTTAACTTATAATGAATTAGATACAATGAAATCAGATGAAATTATTAGATTATTTAAGATTTATGAAGCCGCGAGAACAGCTAGAATTAATGACGCGATATCAGAAAATGTAGTAAAAGGTTATAGTAAATTATGTAATTATATACTACCAATTGAAGATGAAAATAGATTATATTCCGATTTAAAAAATGATTATTTAGTTATGACTGAATTAGATAAATGGATTGGATATTTATCATTTCAATTAGGCGGATTTATGACATTATTATCAACTGGAGTTATAACATTTTCAAATATTGAAAGTAAAAATATTTCTATAATAAATGAGCGAGGTGGAAGAAGTGAAGGAATTAACTGTGAAGAAAAAACCGAGATCACAGAAACAAATTGAATGGTCTCGGCAATTAGGAATTAAATCACAAGAATATAAAAAAGCTGTAAAAGAAAAAATAAGTAATAAAATTGTTAATAAAAATAGTGAAAATATTGTTATTTCTACTCCTTCTAATGATAGAATATTTGATAAATGTCTATATTTTACAGTTTGATTTTTAATTGTATTCATTTTGATTGGGTGTAATTGGTATAAGAAATCAAATCAAATTCATGATATTAATAATTCTGAAACAACTGCTATCAAAAATGAAAATAATTCTGAAATTCCAAAATTGACAATAAAAAAAATGGATTAATATTTTAGAAAAAAAGCCAAAAAAATAATTTTTTTAATTAATTGAATATTAATTGAATATCTCACTACTTTTGTCTATCTATGCGGAGCAATTAAATTGTCCAGATAAGTCATTTCGGATTCTAGATATTCATTATTTTGATTAATTTATTTTTTTTAAAATTTAATCAACAATTTCTAAATCATGATGGCCATCTTCATTTTTTCCATGATAGATTATTTTAAATCCTTCTAAATCTTTTAATTCCTCTGTACTCAATGAAACCCATTTATCAGGTAAAAATACTTTAAATTCTCGCGATGTACTAACATTGCAGTAGCTTAAATTAGCTGATACTTTCTCTCCATATTTAGTTTTTATCTTTTCTAATTTCAATATTTTATGTTCAATTTCTTTTGTAACATCAACTAACTTTTTTATTTCAAATTGTTTTTTGCTGGTTTTATTCTGTTATTTATTGTTGCTAAGAATGCTTTTCTATCTCCCATTTATAAGGAAAAAAAATTACTTGTGGTGATGAGTGGTGTCTCGACCTCTCGACCTCTGGTATGAAAAAAAAAAACTTAATATAATCAAATCTCCGAAATTGACCGCTAGTGCGGCGCCACTGGCTATGACATGCGTTTTAATATACAATGTACAGTGTATTCGAGATCTCAGCCAAACTTAGTTTTAATGGAGTCATTTACAAAATCGATAGCTGGTAAAATTTCAGTGTCACCATGGCCATATGAAACAATATACATGAATTGATCTTCCTGGCTCATAAGCAGTACGAACTAACATTTTCAAGTTCAGAATATCCGTTCAAATAAAATTTCAAGCTTCTTCCAAGACGCCCACTCTTGCTATATACGATGATTTTAGTTTTTTTGGTATTGATTGATAAATGCCACTTCTGACAATAGTTATCTAGTTTGTTTAAACAGCTTTGGAGTCCAGTTGCTGATTCAGAAAATAAAACTAAATCATCAGCAAACATAAGACAGTTTAAATTGAGATCAGCAACTGAGACAGGATTACATGAACTATCAAAAATATTTGGTAAGTCTGATAGGAACAAGTTAAATAAAGTCGGACTCATTACACAACCTTGTTTTACACCAACACAAGAATTACTTGGAGAGGTGATGCCTTTATCAAGTTTAATACAATATAAGACCTCTTTATAAATACTTATAATGGTTTTTAGAAAGTTTCCACCTACATTGGCTTTTAAAAGCTTGTAGAAAAGGGCATCTCTCCATACAGAGTCAAATGCACATTTAAAATCTACAAAACACGAGTACACAGACCCTTTTGAACATCGTGAATAAGTTGTTTCAAGCCAAAGGTCGAAGGGTCGAAAAATAAATTCTCGCACACTCGAATTTATTTTTCGACCCTTCAACCTTTAACTCGAAACAACTTATTCCCAATTACTCTAATAATATTCATATATATGAGTATGAATAACTTCTAAAATCAATTTTGATAAAAAATAAATATGTTATTAAAATGGAGAGTAAACAAATACACAGTGAATTCTTGAATAGAATAAAAGATACTACAAATGTCAAATCTGTAAATTATAAATTTAAGAAGTTAACAGAATTACCAAATCTCTCAAAGAAATATCTAATTACAAATATTGATAGAGTTACTAACAAATATGGAGATAAATTAGTTATCCACTTAGAATATGAAGGATTAAAAGGAAATAAATATAAATTCAGAACATATTTACCAGATAGATTTCATAGATTATCTAGTGAAGATTTAGAAGAATTATGTTCAGATGATTTCTATTTCATATTTAAAGGTAAGAATGAAAATGGGCATCATGATATAGATTTTTAGTAATATAAAAATATGTAAAATAAATGGTAGAATTGAAAAAATAGAGAATATGTTGATTCTAGAAAACTATTTAATTCTAAATCTCATAATTTACCTGTACAATTAGATAGAAGATTTAAAAATTGTGTAGATTTAAAATTAGTAAATGTAAGTTTATGTAATTCTTTTTATAATATATCGGATAAAACTTTTGAACATAGAGGTTTGCAATTTATATGAGAAATAAAAATAAATGGTTTCATCTATTTTTAAAACCAGGATTATATAATTTAGAATCATTAGCACAGGAAATAAATAGAAGAGGTTGGCTGAAAATCGGGAGTACTGATGAATTTGGAATTAAATTTATTAAAATTGATAGTTCTAATAAAATAAGAATAAAGTTATCTACTGAACAAAATAAATTTATGGTAAACAAAGCAATAGCTAAAATGCTAGGAAGTAAACTGCATATTATTACTGGAAACGCAGAAGGTAGCTCAAATATAATACCTTTAACACACTTTTATATTTATTGAAATTTAATTGATCCTACAAAAACATTTGAAGCAACTTAAGATAGAATTTGTAATTCTAGTATATTAAATATTTTACCATTAAAAAATGTTAAACAATTTGGAACACAAATAAATTATAATTTGGCTGAATGTGATTTCAAACATTGTATTCCAAAATTGAATAATTTTAAATTAGAAGTAAGAAATCATAATAGTTACTTAATTGATTTAAATAATTTCCCTGTAATTTATGAATTAGTTATAAGATGTAAAGAGTAATTTTTTCACTATATAAATGAATATAACTGTTGGACCGAGCATATGTTTTGGATTTGATTTTAAACATGGTAAAGAAATGACAGTTAAACTAAATGATGTAATTACTGATATTAAAAGTATATCATTTAATGAAGATGGAATAATCGATGATATTAAAAACATATTATCTAAAATATATGTTAATCATAAAAGTAGTAATGAAATAAATGTTGAAATAATCATAAATAAGATAACTAAATATTTTGAAGATTGTAATCTTTTTGATTAATAAATAAGTGATAATAAGTGGATAATAAATGGGTTATACAATGGAGCATCATTATCAGTTGGAACTGTTGGTTATACAATGGTATTAAAAAAAGTATTTAGAATGGGAATTATTAATGTTGTTAGATTTGATATCAATGACATTTTAAAATTAATGTTAGCAGTTACTTTATCTAATTTAACAGTTGATTATTTGGAAAAACAAAAATATATTCCTCCTATATAAAAACATAATTTTTTTAACTAAATAAATGGCATCTGCAATTATAACTATTAAAGGGTCGGTAATTGGTAACGCTTTAGCATTTATTGGTGGTGGATATTCATTTAAACATATTGATAAAAAAGGTTCATTATCAGAACAAAAAAGACATAACTTAGCATTAGAGAAATATAATAGAAAGAAGAATATAGAGAAAAAAGACAAAACTATATGGATTAACAAAGAATTATATGATTAGAAAATTTTACATAGAGATTTTCAATCAGTTGATGATGGAATGAGTTTATATAACGCAGTAACAAATAAAGAAAAATTACATCTACATAAACCTACAATATCAGATTATTATACCCCAAGTAACGAACAGAAGAAATATGAAATAATTTGGATTTTAGGCGGAACAGTTATTGTTATATTTGTGGCATATAAATTTACTAATTAGTAATTTTCTTTTCTTAATTAATGGATGATAAAGTTGATAATGTTGATATTATTCCCCATGATATAAATAAAACTAAATTAAAATTATATTTGGAAAAAAAATATTAGAATTTGAAAATGATTTAAAAGTTAAAAAGAAAAAATATTTAAAAAGCAAAATTATATATTATTTTATTATTAGTGGTTCAGTTACAATAAGTTCTGTAATAACATTTTTAGCAATATTCAGTCCATTAACTCCTTTAGCTATATCAATTTGTATGTTAGGAGTAAGTTCAAGTGTTTTAACCGGAATAAGTTCAAAATTGAATATAAAAAGTAATAAAGAAAAATTAAATCTAATATAAAAAAATTAATAAATTGAAAAAACACTAGATTATATAATAAGTTTAAATGGTAATATAACAATTCAAAAGCAGGATAAATTATTAAAAGAATTAATTAATTATTAATTTTCTTATTATATAAATTGGGTTTCCAAAAGCTTTCGAATATAATATTCCTGCAATAGATTTTAATAAGAATATTACATATATATATTAAGTTTTAAATTCATTAATTAATTTAGAGATTTATGTAACTGAAACAAAGTTTTTTATTTCTAAAATGGAAAATATATTTAATGCATATGAAGTTACTTTTACTCGAGATGAATATCATATATATAAAGTAAAATCTAATATGAAATATTGGCAGAACCAATTAGATTTTGCTGTTTATTGTGCAACAACAGGGTGTGGTATAAGTTGGAACAATCATCTTAATAACTTAGATTAAAATTTAAATTATTCCGATTTACAATTAATTCATACAATATTTAGATTTCACACGTATTTTCAAATTAGAATTATATTAAACGAATTAGAATGCCCTTTACCTGGATCGAAATATTTTAAAGAATTGGATAACAATATTAATCTATCTAAGTTTTTATAAAATATGTAATGAATTTAATATAAATGTTAATTCTGATTTTAGAGCACATGGTAAATTACAAGGTATTGGTGAACAGTATGAAATAAAAAGAATTAATTATATGCATAGAATTGGAGCTTATCATAATTATAAAATTGATAATAATAATGGTTGGATTAATTTCATTTTAGAAAATAGTGAAGGTTTTACAAAATCAGGTATACAGAGAATAAATCAATGAATTAGAAATTATTTAATTTGTATTTTAGGATCACAGGTTGAAACAAGATCCCCAATAGTTGGAAATGATGATACTTCATTTGACGCGCAGAAACAATTTAAATTTTCATTTGAAGATTCTATTCATAATGATAAAAATAGAACAATTCCAGAAAATATAGTCAGGTACCAAAATTATTTAGATAAATCACATATTAGATTAAATTATTGTATAGGCCCTAATTTGTTAATTATTTCTAATGATTTGATATTAAAGATGGGAAATATAATTGGTTACAATAATTTGATAAAACTGCTACAATAAATAATTCATTTGGATTAAATGATATAAATAGAAAAATTATTACTGCTCCAAAATTAATTGAAGGTGAAAAAATTAAAAAGCATATTCAATCAACAAAAACTAAAACTAAAAATATTAAATTGGATAATGATTCTAAAATAAAAGATTACAATACTACAGAAAATATAAAAACTGATAATATTCCACATGATATAATCAAAAGTAATAATGATAATAAATCCCTTGAAAATACTAAATTAGCTAAAACCTGTATAGGAATTGTAATAGTAGGAATATTATATTTTAAATTTTAATTTTTATAAGATATAAATGGAAGTAGAAGGTGCAGAAGCTTATGAAATGGGAGAAATGGGAAAAAATAATGATGGATTTATACCTGATGAACCACAACCTGATTTTGATGAAACTAATATTGATAATGATGATGGATCAGCATATAATTCTAATTTAGCAGATAGTGATTCTAAAGCGCCTTCAACAAACGAGTTTGATTAAAAAAACTAGATCGAGAATAAATTCTGAAAATGAAAATCCAGATTTAGTAAAACAAAATTAGGAAAATAGTGAATTTATATATAATTTCAAACCTATATTTGAAAGATCTGGATATTATATAAATGATAGAGGTGCCAGATATCTAGTAAGAGAATTAAAACTTTTAGATGGTGAATATTATTATCCTTTGAAAGATGATTATTATATTAATATCACTTATAAAAATCAAAACAAAATATTACCAGAATCAACTTTTGTTATTTAGAACCATCTAGAATTAAAAGAATAATTAATAGTAATGAAATAGAAAATGTTACCGACACGGAAATTATTAAAAATAAAAGAGTATTTAAACAAAGAATTAATGAATTATTTGAAATAATCAATAATAATTTAGAACCGGAAACATCCCGGAACTTCCAAAACTAATAAACTTAAATCAAATAAAGTTTAAATTGAAAAACTTTACCGAATGGGTTACTTGACGCAACAGATCAAGAATTAGAAGAATTAGATATATTTTCTGATAAAGCAATTAGAGAAATTATTAGTATAAGCCTTGCATCTGATAAAATTGCGCATGATAAAAGTATAAGAGATTTAAAATTAGAACTTTAGAAAAAGATAGAACTGATAGAATTAAGAAAATAGAACAATTGAAATTAGATAGAGATAATAAAGTTATTGAAGAAATTGAATTTAAAAAAAGAAATGCATATTTAGAAAAAGAAAAAGATGATTTAGAATATAACATAGAATTTTAGAAAGAAGAAATTAAATAATTAAAAAAATCACATGATTATAATATTAATAGATTAAAAGCCATTTTTAAAGATTTGTTGATAAAACCAAATTCTGAAATATCATTAAAAGATAGAATAAAATTATGATTTAAATTAGAAGGTATCACAATTCTTTCAATTCTAACAGCTGTAACTATGTTATTTACAACAATTGGTTTAGCAATATCAAATTCAATAAAATCTACGCCTACACCCAATAAACCGGATAAACCTCCAAGTAATAATAATTCTATACAAGATAAAGTGAAAGATGGTTTGAAAAAATTAGCAAAATATTTAAGGAACTATCTAAAAAATCTGCTGCAGCTTTACCCGGAGTTAAAGCATCAATTTTTGGTTTTGTTTTAAAATCTGCTGGATATATTATTAACTTTGCTGCTGAACATATTATTTTATTTTTAATTACAGTTGTAAGTGCAATTATTTTTGGATTAGTTAATATGATAAAAAATAAATAATTATTATTTTTTTAAATAAATGAGTGGGAGTTACATAAATCCTTTTCTAAGACTTCTAGAATAACTAATGCTATTAAAGCAGAGTGATCTCATCATATTATTACTCATAATCCTTCAAATATTAATCCCGATGAAACTTTATATGTTAGAATCCCGAGATTAAATCAAAATACTTTTTATGTTCCAAATAGTATTTATTTTTCGGCTGATATAAAAGTAACTGGCCATGATAATAATTATGTTGTAGATAATGTTGGGAGATATTTGACTAAAAAATTAACTATAATGATTGGACCACAAACAGTTTTCTCATTAGATGATTATAATTTATTTGTGCATTATAAAGATTTATGGTTAACAAATTAAAATAGAAATAATATGATATTTCAAGGCTTCCAATCAGAAAACCATAATAAATTAATGTCAGGAGCTAACTACGCAACAGTTACTCGTGCCGCAGATAATTTGATAAAAAAGATTTATGGAAGCAAATATAAAATTCAATTAGATTTTGATCGATAAATAATAATGCGCCTTTATATAAATATGCAATACAAGAAGATATTATATTTGAAATAACATTTTCTCCTGTTAATGAAATTGTATTATCAAGCGTTGTTAAAAATATGGGATATAAATCATCGAATATATGTTTAGAATATGACACAGTAACTGATGAAAATATTGCTAGCACAATTCAAACTCAATACAACCAAGGATTTTCATTATTATATGATTATATTGATAAATTCAAAACTGTAACTATTAATGCAAATGATGAAATAATCAATGAAAGTATCAACTTCCCAAGAAGATCTATTAAACGTGTATCAATATTTTTTACCATTGCAACATATATTCTAATGGCGCAATAAATGTTGATAATTATTATAATCCTGAAATAACAAAAGTAGAGATAACTGTCGAAGGAATAGCTAATAAAATATTTTGTCAGGGAATGAGAATGAGAATGACCAGTGGCCAGAAATTAAAAAACATTTTATGAATGAAAAAGTAAAATCATTTGAAAATTGTAATATTAATCAAATTGATTATTATACCGGTAATAAATACGCATTATGGTTAGATTTTAGAACAACAGAGGATAACTTATTACATGGTTCTGGGAAGAAATTACATAACACTAAAGATGGAATACAATTATTCATGAAAAAGAAAAAAGGAGGTTTAAATTTATCTTATATCTGAAGCGCAATCAAATATCATAAATTCTCAATTGAATAGTGTTATGTATTAGAATTTTAATTTTAATAAAACTTTCTATAATAAATGGAAGGAGGAATACATGAAATACAAAGTCCAAGTGAAATGATATCAGATATATATTATATAATACCTTATGATGAATATAGTAAGTATTTTGGAGAATTCTATAATCAATTTAAATATAGAATAAGTAGAATAGATAATAAATAGATAATTATATTGAAACTAAAAATAAGATAATATTGAAACTAAGAAAGAAGATAATATTGATACTAAAATAGAGGATGATATTGAATCTACATCTAATAATAATGAAAATATTGATATTATACCTTCTACATCCAATAATGATAATTATAATATAAATATTGAACCTGATATCAAAACCAAAAAGACAAATGAAAAATATTGTGACGTATGTAATATATATCATATAACAATTGGGCATCACATAAGAAATAAAAGAAACATGAAGAAAAAGAAAAGAAGAATAATGATAATAATATATCTGATAATAATATCATAGATAATGTAAATACAATTGAAACTAATGATACCATAGATAATATAACAGATAATGTTGATACAATCGAAACTAACGATAATGAAACAATTGATGATTCTAAAAAACATTGTAATATTTGTAATTTAGATATCTCTAAAAGTAATTATTCTAACCATAAAAAATCTCAAGCGCATATAGAAAATGAAAGGAAGCTAGAAGAAAATGAAAAGAAATTAGAAGAAATAGAAAGAAATAAAACGTGTCAATATTGTAATAAGAAAATTGAACCTGTTGATGAAAATACTCGTTCTAAATCAAAATTACATCTAATTAATGTTTATAAAAATGTGAGTATGATACCATTGTTAAATAACCCAAAGAAATATATCAAATATTTTGATCCTAAAACTAAACAATATTATATATTCTATAAGTTGTTATTTGATAAATTATTAGCTTATGCAGAAAATAATCCTTAACAAATATATGAATTATTGTATTCGAGAAAAATAGATTTAAGTTATCTTATAAAAAATTTTGGATATCATTTTGATTTCTATTATGATGAATACTTTGAAAAATTAAGTGATGAAGGTAAGATACATACTAATTATCATAATCTGATGGCTCAACTAAAATTAATAAATCTACCTAAGCATTATTATGAATTAGATATTAACAAAGATGATTTTATAAACTTATTAGAAACAAAATTAGAATAATTTATATATCTATGTACAAGACGTACGTAAGAATCCAAGAATCCAAGAATTCTTACTTACTTACTTTCTTACTTGTACCTCTAGTACATACATATATAAATTAGTTTTTTTTTAAATTAAAAATTTAAATTATTAATCTAAGTATAGAAATAGTTATAATATAATCTATTTTTATTTTCATTAAGTGAAAACATATAATTCATTCATTTTTATATCTTTAATTATTACAAAACTAATTCATATACCCAAGTACGAGCGGTACGAGTAAGAATTCAAGAATTCTTACTTTCTTACTTTCTTGGAAAGAATCTTGGTTTCTTACTCGCACGTCTCGTAAACAGATAAATAAACTAGTTTTTATAAAAATAGAATATGAAAATGAATAAATTATATGTTTTCACTTAATAAAAATAAAAAATAGATTATATTATAACTATCTATATTTAAAATTTTTGTAAAAACTAATTTATGTATCTAAGTACTAGAGGTACGAGTAAGAAAGTAAGAATTCTTGGATTCTTGGATTCTTACTCGTACCTCTCGTACCTGTCTTACTTTCTTGGCAAGAATCTTGGTTTCTTACTCGTACGTCTCATACATAGATATATAAATTAGTTCTTTTAAAAATAGAATATAAAAATGAATAAATTATTAATCTAAGTATTGAAATAGTTATAATATAATCTACTTTTATTTTTATTAAGTAGAAACATATAATTTATTCATGTTTATATATCTAAGTACTAGAGGTACGAGTAAGAAAGTAAGAAAGTAAGAAAGTAAGAATTCTTGGATTCTTACTCGTACCTCTCGTACCGGTCTTACTTTCTTGGATTCTTACTTTCTTGGATTCTTCGATTCTTACTCGTACGTCTAGTACTTAGAGTACGTCTAGTACTTACTAAGTAAGTATTATTTAGTTATAGTTAAAGAAGGTTATTGTTTTTCTAACATTTTTTATTCAATTCTTGTTTACTTTAGATTTCTTTCCATTTGACTAAAATAATATTAGAAAAACAACAAACCAACTAACTTAGTATCATCTTGTATTATTCTATTGTTTATGTAAAGAATTAAAATATCATATATGAATAACTTAATTTGAATTATACAATTTCTTGTTAAGCTCATGAATATATTTATGAGTTTTTAATGATTTTTCATATTTATATCTTTTATTACATTTATTTATTTTCACAACACTTAATATTATTAATTCTATCTGATAGATAATTTATGTTATCTTTTAATTCAGCGTATCTAATTTTGCAATTATCATAGAATTCTAACAACTGTTTTATGCTAAAAAATGCAAATGAAACTAATCCTGTAAGCATAATCATTGATTTAATTGTTCTGTTGATTATTATATGTTAGATGTAATATTTCTAACACCTTACTCTCACTCATTTTTATAGTTAAAATATAAAAAATAAATTAAATTAAAAGATGCTGTTTTAATCCTCTAATACTTCTAAATCATTAACTTTTTGATTATTATTCCCATTTAACTTCTTTAATTTCTTACTTTTTCATATTTTCATTCATTAGATCCTTACTAATATTTTCATAATGAAAGTAAAGAGCGGCTAATATTAAACCTCCAGCAACTAAATAATGTTTCAGTCACTACTTCCGGTTGGTATGTTGAAATCATACATTTATTTAAGAAAAAAAGTAATTTGAAATATCTTATTTCGAATATTTAGAGTTGAATTAATATTTTGAGTCATGATATTTTGATTTAAGATGGTGTGATTTATTGCTTCGAGTATAATAGTTTCCACAATTACATAAAACGCTTTCATTAAGATTATATTTAGGCGTAACAATTTCATTATCTAAGTTACATTGAGTTCCTATATCTTTATAAGACTTATCATTATATAATTCACTTTGAATTCCCACATCTTTGAATGATTTTTCATTTGGAATGTCAGGGATATATCTTTTTTCTTCTACTCTGAAAAACATTACATAGCATTCTCTGAAAGGGCAATAACGTAAGTGTGAAAATAATGTTTTATGTGAATTTTCATTATTTAAAAGTGATTGCATTTCATCCGTAATTATCAAATGTTGATCTATTTCTTCAAATGTTGTGAATTTTGGAATTATTACATTGAATAAGATTTTATCTTTTTCATTCCATAACTCTATCATTGGGTAATGATTTTTAATCATTAATTCAGTAATATTTTTCACTTGAAAACGAAAACGTGCTGTTTTAATCAAATCTTTATTAGGAATAAAATTTCTAATTGTGAAATATTTTTCTAATTCATTTAAATCGATATCTTTGAACTGTAGTATCTGTTCATTCATTTATAAGTAATTTTTTTTATTAAAATTGATATTTTCTTCAACTTTTTAATTACTGGTTACTTTTTATATTTAAAAATTTGATTAATTGACTATGTTTTTATTCGAAATCTGTTAAAGTATGAATTACTTCTCACACTTAACTCACACTTTTTATGTTTAAAATTCATATTTTCTTTAACTCGTTAATTACTCGTTACTTTTTATATTATTTCACTCATTATTCATATTTCTAATATGACTTTTAGATTTTAAATGTTCTTTATAATATCTTATATCACTGAATGATTGATTACATGTACTATCTCATTTGTATATTTCTTTTTCATTCTTTAATTCTTCTAATTTAGTTTCTAATATATCATCTTTATATTCCAATTTCAATTTATTTTCTAAATGTGTTTTAGTTTTATTATGTCTTGCCCTTTGAGATTTATCAGTAATTGTAAAAGTGGGGTTTCATACCAGAGGTCGAGAGGTCGAAACACCACTCATCACAGCTAGGCACGAGAACGGTCAACAGCGTTGTGCCATACGTATACAGTGAGTGAGCGTAACAACAGCTGCGCTTGGATAGATCGATGCAGCGAGGCGCTAACGAGAACGGTTATTAGCGCGTTTGCTATTACTGTAGTACAGCGATTGTGCAACCAGCCATGCTCGCTTAGATAGATGCAGCGAGGCTTGGACGAGAACGGTTAATAGCGTGTTTGCTATACACAGGGGGAAGGTGACCGTGCCCACTCATCACCACAAGTAATTTTTTTTCTTTTAAAATGGGAGATAGAGAGTTCCAGACCGAAAAAATATGATGTTAATAAAAATCAATATTATCGTCCATATTGTAAAAAATTCATCGATAAATCTCAAAAATCGTGTCATGACAAAACTGCAAATCATACAAAAAATGTTATAGATTTGAGACACCAGAAAATTCCAATGAAAGAAAAGAACGATTAGAAAATATGAATGTGGATGAAATAAAATGTGAAGTTTGTAATGAATTTATAGCAAAAAGGAATTATAAAAGACATCTCGAATCGCAAAAACACAAACAAAATTTAAGTAATAATGTTTTAGGAACAGATTATATGATGATAAACCTCAACAAGTAAAACTACCAGTTTCAAACACTTAATCTATTTCAAATAAACCTTACATGGATAAATGTTAGAAATTATATCGATTCACTAGAAATAAAAGTTACAATTGAAATTTTAGAAACATTACGCAGTAAAATTGGACCTGCAGCTATTATATTTAGATTTTTTAAAGGTACAACAATAGAAGATTATAGTAAATTTATTGAAATCGTGGAAAAAAATACTAGATTTGGTAACAGATGTTGAATATCCAAAAATTAGTATTTCTGGAAAAGTAAGTTTTATCAAATCAGAAGAAAAAATTGATTATAATATTCAAACACACTCTGAAGAAATAATTTCAAAAACACAAACAAAAGAGAAGTTAGAAAAAATATATAATGAATTTAAACGTCATATTGAGGAAAGATATTTTGAGGGTTCTGGTTTAACATTGAATGAAATTATATTTTTAGATTTGAATATTTATAATACAAAAAGGAATAAAGCATCAAAAAGTAAAACAATGTTTAAAAATGATTCAAACTTTACAACAGAATGGATATTAAAGCATCATCTTATATTCAATTACTATTTACAACATAAGCAGTAACAAATGTTCAAAATGAAGATAATTAATGTTTTCTATGGTCAATTATTAGTTGTTTACACCCAACAGATGATATTACGCATAGTTTTAGAATAACAGATTACCGGAAATATGAAACATTATATAAAATTGATCAATATCCTGTAACTATAAAAATGATACCTAAGATAGATAAAGTTAATAATTTGAAAATAAATGTATTCGAATTAATGCAATTACCAGAGACAAAAGGTGAAAATATTATACATTGGAAGCTTGATATTTAACAGAATATTATGATGATGAAAATGTTATAGATTTGTTATATTACAAAAAAGATGAAAATGAACATTATATGTGGTTAAAACAAATTGATTTATTCTTTAGAACAACAGAAAATGATCATCATCGTAAAATTTATCTATGTAGAAAATGTTTATCTAAATTTATGACTGAGAATGCGTTACTAAAACATAAAGAATTATGTGATAATAAAGATTTTTGTAAATTAATAATGCCAACAAAAAAAGATTGTAAGTTGAAATTTACTAATCATAAATTTAAAAATATTGTTCCATTTGTAATTTATGGGGATTTTGAATCGTTGAATAAAGAATTAACTGATCAAGATAGAAAAGAATTATATAACAAACAGCAATTATTAAAATCAATGGATAAAGGAAATGAACTAAATGAAGATATAATTCAAGACCCATCAATTATAAATACAATTTAAAAAGTTCATCAAAGAGCTGCTGCATATGGAATTTATATAAAATCAAATTATCCTGAATAATATGAAAGTCAATATATTTCTCTTAGAGGTGAAGATGTAGTAAATGAATTTTGTAATAAAATAATTGAAAAAGAAATTGATTTTAATTATGCAACTCATTGTTGTTACTGTGAAAAACGTTTTTATTCATTTGATAAAAAAGTTAGAGATCATGATCATTTAAATTCAAAATATCGTGGAGCTGCTCATGAAGATTGCAATTTACAAGCTAAGAAAGTTAATTTCGTACCAATATTATTTCATAATTTATCAGGCTATGATAACCATCTATTTATAAAACAATTGTCAGGAAAATTGGGTGTAATTAATCAAGAAATAGAAGAATATAATACTATGAATGAAGCAAATTTAAGAAAATATGATTTTTTAAACTATTAGCTAAGACATCTGAAAATTATATTTCATTTCAATTTGGTTGCATTAGATTTTTAGATTCTAATAGATTTCTAGCAAGTTCATTAGATAATTTAGCAAAAAGTTTAGTTGATAATGATTTAATAATAACTCGACATTATTATCCAAATGAACAAGATTTTAAATTATTGAGATATAAGGGCGCAATGCCTTATTCATTTTATAAAACACATGATGATTTTAATGTAACAGAATTATTAAAAGAACAATTTTATGATCAATTAAAAGAGGAGTATGTGAAAGATAGAGTGTTTAATAGAACATTAAATATTTGGAATCACTTTAAGATAAAAAATCATGGTGAATTAGTAGATTTATATCTAAAATCAGATGTTATGATATTGGCTGACATATTTGAAAAATTTAGAGAAGTTAATTTGAATCATTTTAATGTTGATCCCTGTTATTGTTATTCAAGTCCTGGTTTAACTTGGCAATGTGGTTTAAAATATACAAATGTAGAATTAGATTTATTAAAAGAACCAGACATGGTTTTATTATTTGAAAAATCAATTAGAGGTGGAATTAGTGGTGTTATGGGAGATAGACATTTTAAAGCAAATGATGAATATAAATTATTATATATTGACGCCAATAATGTATATGGTTGGGCAATGATGCAACCTCAACCGTACAAAAATTTTATATTAACAGAAGTTGAAAATGATGATAAAACTTATTGGGAAAGTGCAATTATGGGTTTAAAAGATGAAGCACCAATTGGTTATTTCTTTGTAGTTGATTTAGAATATCCTGATAACATAAAGTTTAAAACAAGAAACTTACCATATTGCCCAGAACATTTAGCCGTAGATGATAGTTATTCAAGTGAATACCAGAAGAAAATAAAACCGAAAGATCATGTTTTTACAGAAAAATTAATACTTACTCAAAATAATAAATACGATTATATTGTTCATTATAGAATGTTAAAATTTTATCTAAAACAAGGAATGAAATTAAAGAAAGTACATAGATATATTGAATTAAATCAATCGAAGTGGTTAGAAAAAATTATAGATTTTAATACTCAACAGAGAACCATATCGAAAACAGATTTTGAAAAAGATTTCTTCAAATTAATGAATAATAGTTTTATGGAAAAACATGTGAAAATATTAGAAATAGAAATGATATTGAATTAGTAAATAATTCTGAACGATTAAGACATTTAAAATCAAGTCCTAGACATTTAGGAAATAAAATATTTGATGATTATTTAACCGCAGTTAAATCAAAAAGAACGTCAATGAAATTTAATAAACCTATATTCATTGGTTCAACTGTTTTAGAAATATCAAAATTATTAATGTATGATTTTTATTATAATGTTTTACAACCACTTTTGGGGGAAAAGTATATTGAAATATTATATTTTGATTCTGTAACAGCTGACACCCCAATATTATTATAATACAATAACCAAATATTAGTTAGAAGAATTTCAGATATAATTCCAAAACAAAATGAACTTTACATTTCGTATGGTGAAAAAGAATTAATACAAATAAATGGATTAATGGATGTTTGGACAAGAAATGGATGGAAAAAATTAAAAAATATTATTAGGCATAAACCGAATAAGAAAATTACAGAGTTAGAACTAAATTAGGGGTTGTAGATGTTACTGAAGATCATAGTTTAATTAAACAAAATGGTGATGAAATAAAACCAACTGATATAAAAATTGGAGATAAATTATTACATAAAAGATTTTTCCAAAGAATGAATCATGTCATTTGATGAAATAATTGATAATATTTATAATATAGAACTCAAAACATTGGAAGAAAAAGAATATTTTATCAAAGGATTTTTTATGGGTGATGGTTCAGCAGGTGTGTATAAATCTGTTAGTGGAACTAAATATTATCGGTATTTATGCAATCAAGATTTGAAATTATTAGAAAGAATAAAGAAATACTGTGAAGAAGTTTATTCGCCCAAAGTTTTTAAAATCATGGATGTTATGAAATCATCAGCAGTTTATAGAATACTTGTAAATAATCCTAAAGATTTTGCTCTAAAATATAATGATGAATTCTATATTCATGCAATAGTGAAAAGTAATACTTTAACCAAAGAAAAGATAGTGCCAGATTATGTATTAAATGCAGAATATAATCTTAGAAAATGGTTCTTCATTGGATTCTACGCAGCAGATGGTGCTAAAAAATTTACGAGTTTTCCAGTAATAAGATTTGCACAAAAAGGAAAAGTTGCAATGAGTGGTTTAAATGTGTTGTATAATTCACTAAGTTTTAATATGCGTTTAGAAATTATGAAAGATAAACCAAATTGTTAACTGAAGATGGAACATTTAACTGTGGATTTCCATTAATTTGCTTAAATACTGACGCCTACAAACTAAAAATCAAGACAAATGACATAACAAAAGACTTAAAAACATTAGAGCATCATTTTGACATTAGCAATTATCCAAAAGATCATGAATTGTTTAGCAATGATAATAAAAAGCAGCGTGGTAAGTTTAAAGATGAATTAGGGGGAGATGAAATGATTGAATTTGTTGGGATAAGAAGTAAAATGTATAGGTATAGAACAAAAGATCACGAAGCTAAAAAGTTAAAAGGAATAACAAAGCACGTGGTTGATAAACATATAGAATTTCAAGATTATATTAAGTGTTTATATAACTCAATTGTAATGAAACATAAAATGAATTGTTTAAGATCAGAAGATCACGAGATGAACATTAATGAAGTTGAAAAAACTAGCTTAAATCCATTCGATGATAAGAGATATATTTTGGATGATGGAATAAAAACGTTACCTTATGGCCATTAAAACATAAAATCAAGATCATCATACTCGAAATCACTACTGGTTTCTTCATTTTTATTTAATTGTTTCATCTAGCTCTCTTTTTTTGTTCGTTAATTCATCAAATGGAATTATAATATCGATGTTTAAAAAAATTTACAATCTTATTTAAACAGAATTCATAATTAATTGAATCTGTTATTTTATTTTCCACATAATATTTTAATATGTTTGTGAATGTTTCTTTTATATTTTCCATATCTTCTTTTGTTAATTTAGGTTTTTTATAATAATCGTTTAATAATAAATATAAATACATTTTCTTTTCTTTTGTGTTAGATGTTGATGGAATAATTGTTTTTATTATATCTTTCTTAGTTATTTCACCATTTTTATTTTCTATTATTTTCATTTTTTCAATCCATTGCTTATATTCTGGTGTATGATCTTCCATAGAAAATATCTTAAAAATTTCATCTAGATATTTTAATTTTGGTTCTATAAGAATATCTCTAGTTTTTTCATCACCCCATAAATTTCTTTGCCATCGACATTCATTACAAAATATCACGGAATTCTCTTGTCATAAGCACTCATAAATACATTGTGGGCATTTTTTTCTATCATATCTTGGTAATTGATCTTCATTAAGTTCTTGGTATTTACTTACGTTTTCTTTATGTTTTATTGTTCTATTATGTGAATTTGAATTACTTGTTGTAATAATGCTAATTCATTATATTGTTTTTCCAACTTTTCAAGTGTTTCTTTATTATCTGGTAACGTTTTCCAATATTTCATTTTTTCTAATATTTTTTTTTTTTGTTTCATTGAATTCTGTTTCAAATTTATTAGAAATTTTATCTATATGTGCTTTACGAAATTGATGATTCTCCCAATGCTCACAGAAATGATCTTTTTTATTATTCTTATCACAGAATAAGAAAGGTCTTTTCCAAATAATTTCAGGTTCAGTTTCAACAGAATTACTATTACTTTCATTAATTTCATACTTCTCTGAATGTTTTTTAACATAATTTCTTGAGAATAATTTATTACAATTTGGGCAGTTGATTTTAGGGGGTTTATAATTTTTATCATGTTTTTTCATATATCAAACCATATTACTTTTTCTTTTAAGTTCACCACAAATTTCACATGGTATCTTCTCTTCCATTTATTAAGGGAAAATTTTATCAAAATTAATTTTTAGTGATGCGAGGTATTTTTTCGCGTTATAAATAATGGGTGAATTAAAAGAATATAGAATATTTGTTGATTCTAGAAGACTTACAAATCATAAATCTCATAATTTACTTGTACAATTAGATAGAGAATTTAAAAATTGTGTAGATTTTAAATTAGTAAATGTAAGTTTATGTAATTCTTTTCATAATATATCGAATAAAAGTCTTGATCATTTAGCTTTTAAAATTCATGTTAGAAAAATTGATAAATGGTTTCATCTTTATCTAAAACCAAGATTATATAATTTAGAAACATTAGCGCAGGAAATTAATAAAAGAGCTCGTTTAAAAATGGGCGCAGCTGCTCGATTTGAAATTAAATTTATTAAAAGTGATAGTTCGAATAAAGTAAGAATAAAGTTAAATATAGCTGCAAAGCAGCGATAACGGGTTTTCTGAGCTGGCGTGCTATTCATAATTTGAGAAGTGGATAATAGAAATATGTCAATGCGGGATACGCATGTGTCAAGTCACACCAATACGGTTTAACATATCATAATTTATAGTTATGGTCAAATTTGGGGTTACTCGGGTCGTTTAGTTGTCTGTGGAGTCGAGTAGATTGGTTACCCGTCTGTAACATTGGTTACGGAAACGACTCGTCAGCTTGATGAGTTGTATGTATTATGATTGTGCGCCACCTGCATTTTCCGAAATAATGTTCATAGAATTATTAAAAGGGACGATTGAAATCAATTATCAACGTGCATCTGAATATGTGATAGTCCTTGGTAACTTTCCGTTTCAGAGGGCATAGGAAAGATTTTGAAATTATTTAATTAAAATATAAATGTTATATATGAAAAATAAAGTATCATCAGAACAAATTGAAAATGCATGGTGTATGTTTAAGAACAAGCTTACATAGCTTACAGAATACATCACGTACATTTGAATTTAATAAGTGCTGGGTAAAAATCAACGTGTGACAGAAAACATGTAGTTAATTATTTAACAATATCGAAATATGTGCTCTCTTTTTAAACTAATGGAGTGATACGCAATTAATCGCATGACCTGTATTAAAAGATATAACATACAAGTTGGATATTTATAAGTCAAAACATGTGAACAGAAATTACAACTTTGATGTCAGTGACCAGTATGGAATTACACAAGGACAATTGGCTTTAAACGCAACAAACATTATCAAAGAATGTTTCAAACAAAATGCTTTATACAACAACATGAATAAACTTGTTTTACAAAACAAGAAAGTACATTTTGGACTTTTGAATGGTCGAATCCCATTTATTCACAGTAACCTGTGATTTGGCGATTCTCGGAGCCATCCTTCTTGTTGACGTCACTAACGAGTGGTCACGGCCGTACGCGTGCACTCATTTCGGTGCCCGCACGCTTATTCGCGGAGCGGGACATAGTGACGCTGCGCCCCGATTCACTGAGAACCTTGGTGTCAGTGGTCTATCGCTAACGCGACCCCTGACACTAAGTTGCGGAAGCCATAGGCCTATACGCGGTGATTTTAAATTCTTTTGAATTCAATTCTAATTATATCATCACTACTCAGCTCTCATTCAACCGATTTAAAAAAATAAACCATCATCGCAAACCTCTGATCTTTCTTGTTCTTACTGTTGTGTTTATTTAGTCATTTTCTCATTTTCTCATCGTATTTTGTGTATGAAACGATTTTTCATGACTTCTCAAATATCCACGAGTCGCGCAGAGCGGTATCTGATTATTGTGTTGCTAAGATATTGATTTTTTCATGCGGATGAGTCTCGCGAGGAACCGTTTTTTAGTAAAACAAAAGCAGTACTAAAATATTTCTAGAGGCAATTTCCAGCCACTTGAACTTCAAATATATTCTTTGGAGTGTAAACAATGAAAAGATAACAACATAAGGTTAGTGTAGGTAGTTTATTTATTGAAATCGGATCTCAGTAGATGCCGAGTACTGAGTGGTTAAAGTGCCGACTGAGCGCCAGTCGGCAATTTCGACGTAAAATAACGACTAATGTCTATTTCAACCTGTCTTGAGAGCATTCCGGGTGGCCTAGCTAGCTAATTTTTGGTAGTACATACCTGATAAAGGTCTTAGTAGGACCAGAAGACAAGCAGTCAACCTAAATCATCATTTTTTAATCCATATGAAACTGTATTGAAGGATATCCAAAAAGTCTTCACTGAAAGGAGTTAAATGAAGAGAAGTAACTCCATGATTTTCTAAGTTTAACAATATGTTTCCATGCCTAAATACCAAACTTCAGTTGGTAGGCATGGAGATATATTGTTAAACTTTCAAATCATGGAGTCTCTTTTCTTTCATGAACCCCTCTCAATGCTCCGCGACCAATTGATTTATTTACAATACACAAATTCATATAATCAAATATATTCAAATAATAATAATTATTCTATTATTTAACTAAAATACACACGACTATGAAAATATATTATAGTTTTAAATTACTTTTTATATTTGTTTTTAATGAACTCGACCATTCAACCTTTAACCTAGAACAACTAAACCCCTATTACTCTTAAAATATTCATATACATGAATAAAATATATATGAATAACATATAAATTGATAGATTATTCAATATAAAAGTGTGAGTAAAGTGTGAGCTCATATAGAATAGATATATAGATATATTTTAAACATTATTTCAATATTTATATTTGTATGAGTTAGATTTTTAAACATTAAAAGTGTTAGTAAAGAGTGATTGAAATAATTCATATTTAAAACAGTTAATATTTATATTTATATGTTTTAAATTCTTGATTTTTAAACATTAAAAGTGTGAGTAAAGTGTGAGTGAAATAATTTATATTTAAAACAGTGAATATTTTTATTTATGTGCGTTAAATTCTTATTTTTAAACATTAAAAGTGTGAGTAAAGTGTGAGTGAAATAATTCATATTTAAAACAGTGAATATTTATATGTGTTAGATTCTTATTTTTTAACATAAAAAGTGTGAGTAAAGTGTGAGTGGAATAATTTATATTTAAAACAGTGAATATTTATATTTGAATGAGTTTTAATAAAAATTTTGAAGAAGAAGAACCCAACTTTAAAATCGAAATCAATGAAACCAATAAATCATTTTCACAGTTTAACATTAGAAATTATATTTCAGCAACAAATTTAGTGTCCGCCAGACATTATAAAATCGATAACATAACTATGATTAATCAAATATTATCAAATGAAACATATTTAATTACTGAACTAGTAGATACTTTTGATAATGGCGTTAAAAATCCTAAATTGTTCAATACAGTTTTTAAGTTTAAAGGAATTTTAGATGAAAACGTAATTAATATTCTTAAAACTCCTTCAATGAAAGAAATGATGATTTAATACTTTCAAAAGATTATAATGAATTGATTAACTTAAATTAATGAATTGAAAAAAGACAATTATATTATTTCAATTTTAAACAAATTATCTATAATGAAAATTCATCAAATATTGGTATTCAATGTGAATTTGTGAATTAGATAATGAAAAATCATTTAAAGATATTGCAGTTCAATGTAATTTAGATGATGAATTTAGAAAATTCAATCCTAATGAATAAGTGTATTGTTATTGCGGCGGCAAATATTTAAGATCACATGAATCAAAATATTATCAAACAGTTAAACACATCAATTACTAAAAGAATAATAAATATATGTATTTAAATAAGATTAAGCTGTATGTTTCAAATATATAGTAGTTAAAGCATTGAGAAATTAGTTAGTGAATAACTGTTAAGGGAGTAAGTTTAATTGTTATTTGATTTGAAACATATAAAAGTTAAATATTTCTAAAATATTAAATTTTTATCAATTTAATAATTTTTTTCTTAAATGAATGGATGGTTTCATTCCAACTGGGAAAAGTGATTTGAAACATTATTTAGTTGCTGGAGGTTTAATATTGGCAGCATTATATTTTTACTATGAGAATATTTCAAAAGATTTGATGAATGAAAATAATAAATTGCGTAAGTTAAATGGAAACAATCACAGAAATAAAAAGAATAAAAAAGTTAATTTAGAAAATGATTTAGTGGATTAAAACAGCATCTTTTAATTTCATATATTTTGACTATAAAAATGAGTGAAAATATATTAAACTTATTACATCTAATATATAAAAATCAACAAAATATTAAATCAATTATTATGATTTCAGGTTTATTTTCTTTTTCAATTTATAGTATAAAACA
Source organism: Tubulanus polymorphus (assembly GCF_964204645.1). Taxonomy (NCBI): domain Eukaryota; kingdom Metazoa; phylum Nemertea; class Palaeonemertea; order Tubulaniformes; family Tubulanidae; genus Tubulanus; species Tubulanus polymorphus. The sequence goes on along the minus strand of NC_134028.1, from coordinate 12,396,084 downwards.
GTTGTTAGAATTCTATGATTGCTGTAAAATTAGAACACTGAATTGAAAGATAACATAAATTATATTTCAGATCGAATAAATAATATTAAGTGTTGTGAAGTATGAAGAATAAAAGATATAAAAATTTAAAGAGTTTAGAAACTCATAAATATATTCATAAATTAGATGAGAAATTTCATAATTCAAATTGACAATAAGACTGTTAAATTGGTTGAAAATATAATAATAGATAATATTATAACGATTTCTATATTTAAATTAATATTATGTATGTATGTATGTATGTATGTATGTATGTATGTATGTATGTATGTATGTATGCATGCATGCATGCATGTAGCATCAAGTTATATCAAATTACCATTTACAACAAAAGCAGTAATAAATATTCAAAATGAAGATAATAAATGTTTTCTATGGTCAATTATTAGTCGCTTACACCCAACTCAGGAAAATGTTTATAGAACAACAAATTACCAGAAATATGAAAAAAAATATAAAATTGATCAATATCCAGTAACTATAAAAATGATTCCTAAAATAGAAAAAGATAATGATTTATAAATAAATGTATTCGAATTAATACAATTACCAAAGACAAAAAGGTGAAAATATTAAAGATTATACATTAGAAGCTTTATATTTAACAGAATGTTATGATGATGAAAATGTTATAGATTTGTTATATTACAAAAAAAGATGAAAATGAACATTATATGTGGTGAAAAGAAATTGATTTATTCTTTCTATGTAGAAAATGTTTATCTAAATTTAGAACTGAGAATAAATTATTAAAACATAAAGAATTATGTGATAATAAAGATTTTTGCAAATTAATAATGCCAACAGAAAAAGATTATGAATTGAAATTTACTAATCATAAATTTAAAAATATTGTTCCATTTGTAATTTATGGGGATTTTGAATCGTTGAATAAAGAATTAACTAATCAAGATACAAAAGAAATATATAATAAAAAGCAAATTTTAAAATCAATGGATAAAGGAAATGAATTAAATGAAGATATAATTCAAGATCCACCAATTATGAACACAATTAAAAAAGTTCATCAAAGAGCTGCTTATGGAATTTACATAAAATCAAATAATCCTGAATTATATCAAAGTCAATATATTCCTTTAAGAGGTGAAGATGTAGTTAATAATTTTTGTAACAAAATAATTGAATTAGAAAGTGATTTTGCAAAATTATGAAACAAAAATAAAAGAATAGTTATGACAAAAGAAGATGAAATTGATTTTAATTACTCAAGTCATGGTTGTTACTGTGTGAAAACGTTTTCATTCATTTGATAAAAAAATTAGAGATCATGATCATTTAAATTCAAAATATCGTGGAGCTGCTCATGAAGATTGTTATTTACAAGCTAAGAAAGTTAATTTCGTACCAATATTATTTCATAATTTATCGGGCTATGATACCCATCTATTTATAAAACAGTTATCAGGAAAATTGGGCACAATTAATCAAGAAATAGAAGAATATAATGCTATGAATGGCGCAAATGTAAGAAAATATGATTTTAAACTATTAGCTAAGACATCTGAAAATTACATTTCATTTCAATTTGGTTGCATTAGATTTTTAGATCCTGATAGATTCCTAGCAAGTTAATTAGATAATTTAGCAAAAAGTTTAGTTGATAATGATTTTATAATAACTCGACATTATTATCCAAATGAACAAGATTTTACATTATTGAGATATGAAGGCGCAATTCCTTATTCATTTTATAAAACACATGATGATTTTAATGTAACAGAATTATCAAAAGAACAATTTTATGATCAATTAAAAGAGGAGTTTTTAATAGAACATTAAATATTTGGAATCACTTTAAGATAAAAAATCATGGTGAATTAGTAGATTTGTATTTAAAATCAGATGTTATGATATTGGCTGACATATTTGAAAAATTTAGAGAAGTTAATTTGAATCATTTTAATGTTGATCCTTGTTATTGTTATTCAAGTCCTGGTTTAACCTGGCAATGTGGTTTAAAATATACAAATGTAGAATTGGATTTATTAAAAGAACCAGACATGGTTTTATTATTTGAAAAATCAATTAGAGGTGGAATTAGTGGTGTTATGGGAGATATTTTACAGCAAATGATGAATATAAATTATTATATATTGACGCCACTAATTTATATGGTTGGGCAATGATGCAACCTCAACCACACAAAAATTTTATATTAACAGAAGTTGAAAATGATGATAAAACTGATTGGGAAAGCGCAATTGCGAGTTTAAAAAGATGAAGCACCAATTGGTTATTTCTTTGTAGTTGTAGAATGTTAAAATTTTATCTAAAACAAGGAATGAAATTAAAGAAATTACATAGATTTATTGAATTTAATAAATCGAAGTGGTTAGAAAAATATATAGATTTTAATACTCAACAGAGAACCATATCAAAAACAGCTTTTTGAAAAAGATTTCTTCAAATTAATGAATAATAGTTGTATGGTAAAACATGTGAAAATATTAGAAATAGAAGTGGTATTGAATAAGTAAATAATTCTGAAAGATTAAGACATTTACAATCAAGTCCTAGACATTTAGGAAATAAAAGATTTGAAGATTATTTAACAGCAGTGAAATTAAAAAGAACGTCAATGAAATTTAATAAACCTATATTCATTGGTTCCACTGTTTAAGAAGTATCAAAATTATTAATGTATGATTTTTATTATAATATTTTACAACCACTTTTTGGGGAAAAACATATAGAAATCTTATATTTTGATTCTGTAACAGCTGACACCCCAATATTATTAAAATGTAATAATAAAATATTGGTAAGAAGAATTTCAGAAATAATTCCAAAACAAAATGAATGTTATATTTCATATGGTGAAAAAGAATTAATACAAATAAATGAATTAATGGATGTTTGGACAAGAAATGGATGGAAAAAATTAAAGAATATTATTAGGCATAAAACAAATAAGAAAATCTATAGAGTTAGAACTAAATTAGGGTTTGTAGATGTTAAAGAAGATCATAGTTTAATTAAACGGTGATGAAATAAAACCAACTGATATAAAAATTGGAGATGAATTATTACATAAAACATTTTTCCAAAGAATGAATCATATGTCATTTTATGAAATAATTGATAATATTTATAACATAGAACCCGAAACATTACAAGAAAAAGAATATTTTATCAAAGGATTTTTTATGGGAGATTGTTCAGCAGGTGTGTATAATTATGTTAATCGCACGCAATATCGTTGGTATTTATGCAATCAAGATTTGAAATTATTAGAAAGAATTAAGAAATTCTGTGAACAAGTTTATTCACATAAAATATTTAGAATCGTGGATCATATGAAATCATCCGCGGTTTATAGAATATTTGTAAATAATCCTAAAGATTTTGCTACAAAATATAATAATGAATTCTATATTCATGCAATAGATAAAAGTAATACTTCAACTAAAGAAAAGATAGTTCCAGATTATGTATTAAATGCAAAAAATAATTTTTAAGAAAATGGTCCTTCATTGGATTCTATGCTGCAGATGGTTCAAAAAAATTTACAAAGGATAAAAAGATAACCTTTGCGCAGAAAAGAAAAGTTGCTATATCAGGGTTAAATATATTATGAAATTCATTAGGTTTTAATATGAATATTGAATTAATTAAATCTAAACGAAATTGTTTTAATTTAAGGCATGTAGAAAAAGAATTAACAGTAGAAGTTAATGATTTATTTGAAAAATATAACCCAATAGATTATGATTATGATTTATGATTTATCAACAGATGATGGAACATTCAATTCTGGGTTCCCATTAATCCTAAAAAATACGGACGCCTACATACTAAAAATCAAGACAAATGATATAACAAAAGACTTAAAATTATTAAAACATTATTTTGATTTTAGCAATTATCCCAAAGATCATGAACTATTTAGTAATGATAATAAAAAGTTTCCTGGTAAGTTTAAAGATGAATTAGGGGGTGATGAAATGATTGAATTTGTTGGGATAAGAAGTACAATGTACAGTTATAGAACAAAAGATCATGAAGCTAAAAAGTTAAAAGGAATAACAAAGCACGTGGTTGATAAACATATAGAATTTCAAGATTATATTAAGTGTTTATATAACTCAATTGTAATGAAACACAAAATGAATTGTTTAAGATCAGAAGATCACGAGATGTACATTAATGAAGTTGAAAAAACTAGTTTGAATCCATTTGATGATAAAAGGCATATTTTAGATGATGGAATAAAAACATTACCTTATGGTTATTAATACATAAAATCAATATCATCAAACTCGAAATCACTATTGGTTTCTTCTTTTTCATTTAATTGTTCTTGTATAATTTGTTTAGGTTCCTCCATTTCATTTTTCTCATTTAAATAAAGTTCTGTCTTGTACCACATTTCATCTCGCTCTCTTTGTTTCTTTTTGATCGTTAATTCATCAAATGGAATTATAATATCGATGTTTAAAAAATTTACAATCTTATTTAAAAAGAATTCATAATTAATTGAATCTGTTATTCTATTATCCACATAATATCTTATTATTTTTTTGAATGTTTCTTTTATATTTTCCATATTTTCTTCTGTTAATTTAGGTTTTTTATAATAATCGTTAAATAATAAATATAAATACGTTTTCTTTTCTTTTGTGTTACATGTTGTGGAATAATTGTTTTTATTATATCTTTCTTAGTTATTTCACCATTTTTATACTAAAAATCAAGACAAATGATATAACAAAAGACTTAAAAACATTAAAAAATTATTTTGATTTTAGCAATTATCCCAAAGATCATGAATTATTTAGTAATGATAATAATAAGATTCCTGGTAAGTTTAAAGATGAATTAGGGGTGATGAAATGATTGAATTTGTTGGGATAAGAAGTACAATGTACAGTTATAGAACAAAAGATCATGAAGCTAAAAAGTTAAAAGGAATAACAAAGCACGTGGTTGATAAACATATAGAATTTCAAGATTATATTAAGTGTTTATATAACTCAATTGGAATGAAACTCAAAATGAATTGTTTAAGATCAGAAGATCACGAGATGTACATTATTGAAGTTGAAAAAACCAGTTTGAATCCATTTGATGATAAAAGGCATATTTTAGATCATGGAATAAAAACATTACCTTATGGTTATTAATACATAAAATCAATATCATCAAACTCGAAATCACTATTGGTTTCTTCTTTTTCATTTAATTGTTCTTGTATAATTTGTTTAGGTTCCTCCATTTCATTTTTCTCATTTAAATAAAGTTCTATCTTGTACCATTGGATTTGATTTTAAACGTGAGAAAGAAATGAAATTTAACATTACTGATGTAAGTACACATATTAAAAATATTGTATTTTCTAATGAAACAACATTTGAGTATGACAAAACAATCGATAAAGAAACTTTAAATGTAGAAAAGATTACTATTATTAATTAGAGAATCTTTAAGATTTTATGAATTAGATGAAGATTTTATTATCGATGATATTAAAAAAATAATAATTGAAATATAGCTGCAAAGCAGCGATAACGGGTTTTCTGGATGCATGTGATCGAAAGGAAAAATTAATTACCGGGTATTCGATGGAAAAAATAAAATGAGATGATTTGGATATTATCGGAGCAATCGTCTTTTTGGTTGAATGGTCTAACCCAGTATTGTCCCCCGTGATTTGGAAATTCTCGGAGCCCTCCTTTATTTACTTACTAAATGACGTCACAAACTGTTATTCGCCAGTGCTTGTTGTCTAACAATTCAATTCAATTCTTTATTTACAGTAACCTAATAAGTAATTTTAAGTTTTAAATAGGATGGAAAGTACATTCAGACAATCTGTTGGTTCAGAGAGACCGTTATTACAGTATCAATTTATACATTTCGTTTCGAAGCTGTCAGTTGCCGAATCTGAATGAAGATGAATTTTATTTGACGAAATCGGCGGAAAATATATAATAATAATAATAATCAACAGAATTTCAAGAGGGTTTTCGACGAAAGTCAGAAACCCTAAATACATACAAATGAAACTAGTAATGAAATAAATGTTGAAATAATCATCACTAAGATAACTAAATATTTTGAAGATGGTAATTTTTTTTTATTAATAAATGAGTGATAATAAGTGGATAATAAGTGGATTATATAATGGTGCCTTAATATCAGTTGGAACTGTTGGTTATACAATGGTATTAAAAAAAGTATTTAAAATTGGAAGTGTTAATGTTGATAGATTTGATATAAATGATATTTTAAAATTAACATTAGCAGTTACTTTATCTAATTCAACTATTGATTATTTGGAAAAAAAACATATATTCCTCCCATATAAGAAGTGCATAATTTTTGATGATAAAAGGCATATTTTAGATGATGGAATAAAAACATTACCTTATGGTTATTAATACATAAAATCAATATCATCAAACTCGAAATCACTATTGGTTTCTTCTTTTTCATTTAATTGTTCTTGTATAATTTATTTAGGTTCCTCCATTTCATTTTTTCTCATTTAAATACAGTTCTGTCTTGTACCACATTTCATCTCGCTCTCTTTGTTTCTTTTTGATCGTTAATTCATCAAATGGAATTATAATATCGATGTTTAAAAAATTTACAATCTTATTTAAAAAGAATTCATAATTAATTGAATCTGTTATTCTATTATCCACATAATATCTTATTATTTTTTTGAATGTTTCTTTTATATTTTCCATATTTTCTTCTGTTAATTTAGGTTTTTTATAATAATCGTTAAATAATAAATATAAATACGTTTTCTTTTCTTTTGTGTTACATGTTGTGGAATAATTGTTTTTATTATATCTTTCTTAGTTATTTCACCATTTTTATACTAAAAATCAAGACAAATGATATAACAAAAGACTTAAAAACATTAAAAAATTATTTTGATTTTAGCAATTATCCCAAAGATCATGAATTATTTAGTAATGATAATAATAAGATTCCTGGTAAGTTTAAAGATGAATTAGGGGTGATGAAATGATTGAATTTGTTGGGATAAGAAGTACAATGTACAGTTATAGAACAAAAGATCATGAAGCTAAAAAGTTAAAAGGAATAACAAAGCACGTGGTTGATAAACATATAGAATTTCAAGATTATATTAAGTGTTTATATAACTCAATTGGAATGAAACTCAAAATGAATTGTTTAAGATCAGAAGATCACGAGATGTACATTATTGAAGTTGAAAAAACCAGTTTGAATCCATTTGATGATAAAAGGCATATTTTAGATCATGGAATAAAAACATTACCTTATGGTTATTAATACATAAAATCAATATCATCAAACTCGAAATCACTATTGGTTTCTTCTTTTTCATTTAATTGTTCTTGTATAATTTGTTTAGGTTCCTCCATTTCATTTTTCTCATTTAAATAAAGTTCTATCTTGTACCATTGGATTTGATTTTAAACGTGAGAAAGAAATGAAATTTAACATTACTGATGTAAGTACACATATTAAAAATATTGTATTTTCTAATGAAACAACATTTGAGTATGACAAAACAATCGATAAAGAAACTTTAAATGTAGAAAAGATTACTATTATTAATTAGAGAATCTTTAAGATTTTATGAATTAGATGAAGATTTTATTATCGATGATATTAAAAAAATAATAATTGAAATATAGCTGCAAAGCAGCGATAACGGGTTTTCTGGATGCATGTGATCGAAAGGAAAAATTAATTACCGGGTATTCGATGGAAAAAATAAAATGAGATGATTTGGATATTAACGGAGCAATCGTCTTTTTGGTTGAATGGTCTAACCCAGTATTGTCCCCCGTGATTTGGAAATTCTCGGAGCCCTCCTTTATTTACTTACTAAATGACGTCACAAACTGTTATTCGCCAGTGCTTGTTGTCTAACAATTCAATTCAATTCTTTATTTACAGTAACCTAATAAGTAATTTTAAGTTTTAAATAGGATGGAAAGTACATTCAGACAATCTGTTGGTTCAGAGAGACCGTTATTACAGTATCAATTTATACATTTCGTTTCGAAGCTGTCAGTTGCCGAATCTGAATGAAGATGAATTTTATTTGACGAAATCGGCGGAAAATATATAATAATAATAATAATCAACAGAATTTCAAGAGGGTTTTCGACGAAAGTCAGAAACCCTAAATACATACAAATGAAACTAGTAATGAAATAAATGTTGAAATAATCATCACTAAGATAACTAAATATTTTGAAGATGGTAATTTTTTTTTATTAATAAATGAGTGATAATAAGTGGATAATAAGTGGATTATATAATGGTGCCTTAATATCAGTTGGAACTGTTGGTTATACAATGGTATTAAAAAAAGTATTTAAAATTGGAAGTGTTAATGTTGATAGATTTGATATAAATGATATTTTAAAATTAACATTAGCAGTTACTTTATCTAATTCAACTATTGATTATTTGGAAAAAAAACATATATTCCTCCCATATAAGAAGTGCATAATTTTTGATGATAAAAGGCATATTTTAGATGATGGAATAAAAACATTACCTTATGGTTATTAATACATAAAATCAATATCATCAAACTCGAAATCACTATTGGTTTCTTCTTTTTCATTTAATTGTTCTTGTATAATTTATTTAGGTTCCTCCATTTCATTTTTTCTCATTTAAATACAGTTCTATCTTGTACCACATTTCATCTCGCTCTCTTTGTTTCTTTTTGTTCGTTAATTCATCAAATGGAATTATAATATCGATGTTTAAAAAATTTACAATCTTATTTAAAAAGAATTCATAATTAATTGAATCTGTTATTTTATTATCCACATAATTTCTTAATATTTTTTTGAATGTTTCTTTTATATTTTCCATATCTTCTTCTGTTAATTTAGGTTTTTTTATAATAATCGTTAAATAATAAATATAAATACATTTTCTTTTCTTTTGTGTTACATGTTGATGGAATAATTGTTTTTATTATATCTTTCTTAGTTATTTCACCATTTTTATTTTCTATCATTTTCCTTTTTTTTCAAGCCATTGCTTATATTCTGGTGTATGATCTTCCATAGAAAATATCTTGAAAATTTCATCTAGATATTTTGATTTTGGTTCTATAAGAATATCTCTAGTTTTTTCAATACCCCATAAATTCTTTTGCCATCCACATTCATTACAAAATATCACAGGACCTTCTTGTCTAAAGTACTCATAAATACATTGTGGGCATTTTTTCTATCAATTCTTGGTAATAGATCTTCATTTAGCTCTTGGTATTTATTTACGTTTTCTTTATGTTTTATTGTTCTATTATGTAGATTTAAATTACTTGTTGTAATAATCAATTTACAATATTTACAATAATATGTTTTTCTTACTAATTCATTATATTGTTTTTCTAACTTTTCAACTGTTTCTTTATTATCTGGTAACGTTTTCTCATATTTTATCTTTTCTAATAAACTATTTTTTCTTTCATTGAATTCTGTTTCAAATTTATTAGAAATTTTATCTATATGTACTTAACGAAATTGATGATTCTCCCAATCCTCTATATTTTCAGGGTTATATTTTATTCGACAAGGCTCACAGAAATGATCTTTTATATTATCCTTATCATAGAATAAGAAAGGTCTTTTCCAAATAATTTCAGGTTCAACTTCAACAGAATCACTATTACTTTCGTTTCATTTCGTTACTATCAACATTAACCGTTGTGTCATTAATTTTACACTTCTCTGAATGTTGTTTAACATAATTTCTTGAGAATAATTTATTACAATTTGGGCAGTTTATTTTAGGGGGTTTATAATTTTCATCATGTTTTTTCATATGTCGAGCCATATTACTTTTTCTTTGAAGTTCACCACAAAATCTTCTCATCCATTTATTTAGGAAAAATGTTATCAAAATTAATTTTTAGTGATGAGCGGTAATTTTTTTATGTTATAAATAATGGTAGAATTAAAAGAATACAGAATATTTGTTGATTCTAGAAAACTTACAAATTACAAATCACATAATTTACTAATACAAATAAATAGAGAATTTAAGAATTATGTAGATTTGAAATTAGTTTATGTAAGTTTATGTAATTCTTTTCATAATATATCGAATAAAATTCTTGATCATTTAGCTTTTAAAATTCATGTTAGAAATTTGAATAAATGGGTTCATCCTCATCTAAAACCAGGATTATATAATTTAAAAACATTAGCGCAAGAAATTAATAGAAGAGCTCGTTTAAAAATGGGTGCAGCTGCTAGATTTGAAATTAAATTTATTAAAAGTAATAGTTCGAATAAAGTAAGAATAAAGTTAACTAATGAACAACATAGATTTCTAGTAAGAAAACCCTTAGCTAAACTGTCTGGAATTCTTCCAGATAGAGATTATTCAAGTATCGAAACTTATACAAATTTAATGACTTTTACACACTTTTATATTTATTGTAATTTAATTGATCCTACAAAAACATTTGAAGCAACTAAAGATACAATTTGTAATTCTAGTATATTAAATATTTTACCATTGAAGAATGTTAAACAATTTGGAACTCAAATAAATTATAATTTAGCTGAATGTGATTTTAAACCTTGTATTCCACATTTCAATAATTTCAAATTAGAAGTAAGAAATCACAATGGATACTTAATTGATTTGAATAACTTTCCTGTAATTTATGAATTAGTTATAAGATGTAAAGAGTAATTTTTTTGATATATAAATGAATATAACTGTTGGGCCGAGCATATGTTTTTGATTTGATTTTAAACGTGAGAAAGAAATGAAATTTAACATTACTGATGTAATTACACATATTAAAAATATTGTATTTTCTAATGAAACAACATTTGAGTATGAAAAAAACAATAGATAAAGGAACTTTAAATGTAGGAAAGATTACTAATATTAATAAGAGAATCTTTAAGATTTTATGAATTAGATGAAGATTTTATTATCGATGATATTAAAAAAATAATAATTGAAATATATACAAATGAAACTAGTAATGAAATAAATGTTGAAATAATCATCACTAAGATAACTAAATATTTTGAAGATGGTAATTTTTTTAAATTAATAAATGAGTGATAATAAGTGGATAATAACTGGATTATATAATGATTATATAACTGTTGGTTATACAATGGTATTAAAAAAAGTATTTAAAATTGGAAGTGTTAATGTTGATAGATTTGATATAAATGATATTTTAAAATTAACATTAGCAGTTACTTTATCTAATTTAACTATTGATTATTTGGAAAAACAAAAATATATTCCTCCCATATAAGAAGTGCATAATTTTTTTGCTAAATAAATGGCTTGTGCAATTATAACTATTATAGGATCGGCAATTGTTAACGCTTTAGCATTGACTGGTGGTGGTTATTTGTTTAAGCATATTGATAAAAATAGTTCATTATCAGAACAAAAAAAGACATAACTTAGCATTAGAAAAATATAATAAAGCTGCAGAAGAATATAGAGAAAAAAGACAAAACTATATGGATTATATTAACAAGGAATTATATGATATTATATGATCAGAAGATTTCACATAGAGTTTTTCAATCAGTTGATGATGCAATGAGTTTATATAACGCGGTAACCAATAAAGAAAAATTACATCTATACAAACCTAGATTATCAGATTATTATACCCCAAGTAAAGAACAACAGAAATATGAAATAATTCCGATTTTAAATGGAACAGTTATTGTTATATTTGTAGCATATAAATTTACTAATTAGTAATTTTTTTGCTAAATAAATGGATGATAAAGTTGATTATATTGGTATTATTCCTCAGAATATAAATAATTCTAAATTAAAAATATATTTGGAAAAACAAATATTAGAATTCGAAAGTGATTTAAAGATAAAAAAGAAAAATATTTAAAAATTAAAATTATATATTATTTTATTATTAGTGGTTCAATTACATTTAGTTCTGTAATAACATTTCTAGCAATATTCAGTCCATTAACACCTTTAGCTATATCAATTGGCGTGTTAGGTTTAAGGTCAAGTGTTTTAACTGGTATAAGTTAAAAATTAAATATAAAAAGTAATAAAGAAAAAATTAAAACTAATATAAAAGAAATTAATACATTGAAAAATACACTAGATTATATAATAAGTTTAAATGGCCATATAACAGTTGAAGAACAAGATAAATTATTAAAAGAATTAATTGATTATTAATTTTTTTATTATATAAATGGGGTTTCCAAAAGCTTTCCAATATAATAAATCAATTAAATATAATATTCCTGCAATAGATTTTAACAAAAATATTACATATAAAAATTTTGTTTTAAATTCATTAACTGATTTAGAAATTTATGTTACTGAATCACAGTTCTTTAGTTCTTTATTTCTAAAATGGAAAATATATTTAATACATATGAAGTTACTTTTACTCGAGATGAATATCATATATATAATGTAAAATCATATATGAAATATTGGCAGAATCAACTAAATTTTGCTGTTTATTGTGCAACAACTGGTTGTGGTATAAGTTGGAATGATCATTTAAATAACTTAGATAAAAATTTAAATTATTCTGAATTAAAATTAATTCACACAATATTTAGATTTCACACATATTTTCAAATTAGAATTATATTAAATGAATTAGAATGTCCTTTGCCTGGATCTAAATATTTTAAAGAATTAAACAATAATATTAATCTATCTAAGTTTTATAAAATATGTAATGAATTTAATATGAATATTAAATCCGATTTTAGAGCTCATGGTAAATTGCAAGGTATTGGTGAACAGTATGAAATAAAAATAATTGATTATATGCATATTGATTATAGCTTATCATAATTATAAAATTGATAATAATAATGGTTGGATTAATTTCATTTTAGAAAATAGTGAAGGTTTTACTAAAGCTGGAATACAGAGAATAAATCAATCTATTAGAACTTATTTGATATGTATTTTAGGTGCACAAGTTGAAACAAGATCCCCAATAATTGGAAATTTAAATACATCATTTGATACACAGAAACAATTCAAACTATTATTTGAAGATTCAATTCATAATGATAAAAATAGATCGATTCCAGAAAACATTGTAAGATATCAAAATTATTTAGATAAATCACATATAAGATTAAATTATTGTATAGGCCCTAATCTATTAATTATTTCTAATGATTTTGTATTAACGATGGAAAAATATAATTGGTTATAATAATCTAATTAAGATTGAATGATATAAATAAAAAGATTATTACTGCTCCAAAATTAATGGAAGGTTAAAAAAATAAAAAACATATTCAATCAACAGAAACTAAAACTAAGAATATTAAATTAAATAATGATTCTAAAATAAAAGATTATAATACATCAGAAGATGGTGCCGTACGGCACAATATTCAACATGATAATGGTGATATGGCACCCACACGGTGAAATAATTAAACTAAATGATGATGATAAATCCCATGAAAATGCTAAATTAGCTATAACTTGTATAGGAATTGTAATCGGAGGAATATTATATTTTAAATTTTTTTATTATATAAATGGCAAAAGTAGATATTCCATTGGATCCTTTAGATGACGCTCCTGGTATAAGTGATGAACAACCACCTGATTTTGATGAAACAAGTTTTAGTAACGATAATGAAACAGCACATAATTCTAATTTAGTAAGACCTGATACTAATGAATATGTTAATAAAGCACGTTCAAGATTGGATATTGAAAATGAAAATCCAGGGTTATTAAAAAAAGAATTAGAATATGAAGAATTAACTGATAAATTTAAACCAACATTAAAAAAATCTGGTTTCAGTATAACAAATTAAGGTATGAATTATTTAGTGAAAGATTTGAAATATTTAAATGGTGATTATTATTGGCATTTGAAAGATGATTATTATTCTAAGATATCTTCTAATAAAAGTCTTGATAAAATAATAACAAAATCAACTTTAATTAAATTAGAACAATCTAGAATTAAGAAAATCAATAATTATGTTATAACTGATGTTACAGAAGAAGAGATAACTCTAGATAGAATAGAATTTAAATGAAGAAATGATGATTTTTTGAAGACAATTAATGAAAATTTAGAACCAGAAACAATTCCTAAAGAAGTTATTAATTCCAAAACTAGTAAACTTAAATCAACCGAAGTTCAAACTGAAAAACTTTTACAAAATGGGTTACTTGATAGAATAAAATTATTATTTAAGTTAGAAGGTATAACAATTCTTTCAATTCTAACAGCTGTAACTATGGTATTTACAACAATTGGTTTAGCCATATCAAATTCATTAAAATCTACTCCTACTCCAAATAAACCAGATAAACCCCCGAATGATAATAATTCTATACAAGATAAAGTTAAGGATGGTTTAAAAAAATTAGCAAAATATTTATGGGAACTATCTAAAAAATCTGCTGCAGCATTACCCGGAGTTATTGCATCAATTGTTGGTTTTATATTGAAATCTGCTGGGAATATTCTTAACTTTGCTGCTGAACATATTATTTTATTTTTAATTACAGTTGTAAGTGCAATTATTTTTGGGTTAGTGAATTTGATAAAAAAACAAATAATTAATTTTTTGTTAAATAAATGAGTGGGAGTTATATAAGTCCTTCTAAGAATTCTAGAATATCTAATGCTATTAAAGCAGAAAGATCACATCATATAATTACTCATAATCCTTCTAATATTAATCCCGATGAAACTTTATATGTTAGAATCCCTAGATTAACACAAAATACTTTTTATATTCCAAATAGTATCTATTTATCAGCTGATATAAAAGTAACTGGTAATAATAATAATTATGTTGATGATAATGTTGGAAGATATTTGATTAAAAAATTAACTATAAAGATTGGTCCAGAAACATTTTTCTCATTAGATGATTATAATTTATTTACGCATTATAAAGATTTATGGTTAACTAAAGAAAATAGAAATAATATGATATTTCAAGGCATCCAATCAGAAACCAAAATAAATTAAGATCTGAAGCCATAAATGCAGTAGTAACTAATGACGAAGATAATTTGATTAAAAAGATTTATGGAAGCAAATATAAAATTCCATTAGATTTTGAATTGATAAATAATAATGCACCTTTATATAAATACGCAATTCAAGAAGATGTTATATTCGAAATAACATTCGCTCCTGTAAATGAAATTGTATTATCTAGCGTTGTTAAAGATATGGGTTATAAATTATCGAATATATGTTTAGAATATGATACAGTAACTGATGAAAATATTGCTAACTCAATTCAAACTCAATACAATCAAGGATTTTCATTATTATATGATTATATTGATAAATTTAAAACTGTAACTATTAATGCAAATGATGAAATAATTAATGAGAATATTAACTTCCCAAGAAGATCTATTAAAGGCGTATTAATATTTTTTTACCATTGCAACATATTCTAATGGCGCAATAAATGTTGATAATTATTATAATCCTGAAATATGAAAAGTAGAAATAACTATCGAAGGAAAAGCAAATAAAATATTTTGTCAAGGAATGAGAAGATAGATCAATGGCCAGAAATTAGAAAACATTTTATGAATGAAAAAGTAAAATCATCTGAAAATTGTAATATTAATCAAAGTGATTATTATACCGGCAATAAATATGCATTATGGTTAGATTTCAGAACAACTGAAGATAATTTATAACATGGTTCTGGGGAAAAACTACAGAACACTAAAGATGGAATACAATTATTCATGAAAAAGAAAAGTTTAAATTAAATTTAAATTTTTAATTTAAATTAAATTTAAATTTCAAAATGCACATTTATATTATATCTGACGCGCAATTAAATATTGTAAATTCTCAATTAGATAGTATTCAATATTAGAAATATTAATTAGAAAGTATTCAATATTAGAAATATAAAGTTAAAATTAACGATATATAAATGGGGGATAAAAAAACTCCTAATACTAAAGAACAATATTTAAGAGATCTATGTTACAACCCTGAGAGTTCGGTTGCTTATTCTTCTGTAAAAAATATATGGCACCAAGTAAAACAAGATAAATTAGATAAGAGAATTTCTAAATATAAAAAGATATTTGATAAACGATACGATCGAAATTTTACTAGGGAAATAAAAAAGGTAATAACAACAAAACCATATGTCTATAAATTAGAAGATTTAGATGGTGAAGAAGTTGATGGGTATTTTTATGAAGAAGAATTGAGTTTAACTACTGAAAATCCAGAACAAGAATATAAAATTGAAAAAGTATTAAAAACAAAAACTGTTAAAAGAAAAAAATATTCTTTAGTAAAATGGGTTGGATGGCCAGATAAATGTAATGAATGGATATTATCAAGAAAAAATTAAAAATATATAAATGAATAAGGAATTATTTATATTTGAACCTCATAATATGTTAATTTCTGGCGTAACAAATTGTGGAAAAACTTATTTTATATTAAATTTATTAGAAATTATTTATAAAAACTATTTTGATAATAAAGTATTATTTTGTCCAACATATGAATTTTATCAAACTTATGATAGAAATATTACTAGAAATAATAAATTTATTATATTAGATCCTAAAACAGTTATAGAAAATTTAGATAATTGTATTGAAATAGCAATTGATATTTATAAAGGATCAAATACATTATTCATTATAGATGATTGTGCTAATCTACATGATTCAAAAATTAGAGAGAGTGAGTTATGTTATTTAGCTTTCTCTGGGAGACATTTTGGGATGACAACATGGGTTTTAAATCAAAAATATAATTCAATTGTTAAAGATTTTTGGGAGAAAATAAGATTTCTAGTTTTATTTTATAACAAAGATAGAAAATCGATGAAAAATGCGCTTGAGGAAAATGATATTATTCCACATGATTTACATAATGAATATATGGATAAATTAAAAAATAATAAAAGATCAAAATTACTATTTAGATTACAACACCCATTTAAATATGAATTTATTTAAACTCAACTAGCTTGTTAATCTAGTTGAATTCTAGTTACATTCTAGTTGAATTCTAGTTGTTAGTAGTTGAAACAAAAATCAACTAGATTTAACAAGAAATAAATAAAAACAACAATATTTCAACTAGCTTGTTAATCTAGTTGAATTCTAGTTACATTCTAGTGGAATTCTAGTTGCAACAACACAACTAATTTGTTTGTTATATAAATGGGAGGTGAAAAGAAAATAAGATCTAAAAATGGTGATGTTCCAATTGAAAAAACTTTAGATGATTTAGGAATAACAGAAACAAAATTAACTCCAGATGATGGTGCTTTAAATAAATGTTACAACAAATAATAATTATGAATATTATCTTTATTGCAAACATCAATTAGAAATATTATTAGCGCCAGGAAAATGTAAAAATTTTATCGGTAAAAATTTAACTTATAATGAATTAAATACAATGAAATCAGATGAAATCATTAGATTATTTAAGATTTATGAAACCGTGAGAACAGCTAGAATTAATGATGCGATATCAGAAAATGTAGTAAAAGGTTATAGTAAATTATGTAATTATATGCTGCCAATTCAAGATGAAAATAGATTATATGCTGATTTAAATAATGATTATTTAGTTATGACTGAATTAAATAAATGGATTGGATATTTATCATTTCAATTAGGTGGATTTATGACATTATTATCAACTGGAGTTATAACATTTTCAAATATTGAAAGTAAAAATATTTCTATAATAAATGAACAAGGTGGAAGAAGTGAAGAAAAAACCGAGAACTCCGAAACAAATTGAATGGTCTCGGCAATTAGGAATTAGGAATTAAATCACAAGAATATAAAAAAGCTGTAAAAGAAAAAATAAGTAATAAAAATGGTGAAAATATTGTTATTTCTACTCCTTCTTATAATAGAATATTTGATAAATATCTATATTTTACAGCTGGATTTGTAATTGTATTTTGATTGGGTGTAGTTGGTATAAGAAATCAAATAAAATTCATATCAAAAATGAAAATACTTCTGAAATTCCAAAATTGACATAAGAAAAATGGATTAATATTTTAGAAAAAAAGCAAAAAATAATTTAATTTTAATTAATTGAATATCACCATGAAAGTTGTGACGGGTGTCTCGTACTCTGGTATGAAATGAGTTATTTCACTCACACTTTACTCACACTTTTATATTCTTTTAATTATCCATTTATTTTACTTATATTTTTATTCGAAATCTGTTAAAATATGAATTATTTCTCACAATTTACTCACACTTTTGTAATTAACATATAAATGTTTTTAAAATAAGTGAAATTCATGTAAATAATGTTCATTTATATGAAATTATTAAGAGTAATAGGGAATTTAGGCTTCATTTTAGAGGGAGAGAGGTTTAGTGAGCTCGACCTCCGACCTCCTGATCTGAAAGCGCCATTTTCCTATTACTAGTGAGGAATTGAGTTTTAGCTACCTGAGCCCTCGGCTTGATTCGAGCAAAAAGACCTTAACTGACTTCACAGAATTTGATTATGAGTCAAGGATTTTCTAAATTTCTGAATGCTTTCTCTGGTTTTAAGATCAATTCAAATTCAATCTTCAATACATAAAAATTAGTCAAATAAATTTATATTTAAATGAAAAAAATTCTACTGAAGACAGATTTTGAAATGAAGGATATATCCAGGCAAATAATTACAGCAAAATCAACTGATGATCATCATGGTGAAGTTTTCATTCATCTTCGGCTAATTTGTCTACCCCTGATGATTGAAGCATTTTGATTACTCGCGCCAATTAGTCAGCCACAGTCGATTTTCATGCCATCTGACCTCTTTCAATCTGTAATTTAGCAATCAAATGTAAGAATTACTTAGTTGAGGAGCGAAATAAAATATAATATCTTAGGAGACTAATTTAAATCATGAATTTGTAGTGAAAATCTATTACTACAGTCTCGTAGAGCATAGACACCAAGCCACGTGGCATTGGTAAAGCTTCATATCAAGGGTATGTCGACACTTGACGCCCATGAATTATCATCCCATAATAACAATGAATCCAATTCTGCATGTATGTTAGCACGACTGATTACTAATCCAAATATTGAATTAGAAAAAAAAAACAATTACGCAAAACGTCAAGTACTTACAGCGTCTAACACAGTTGTGCTTCAGTTAGAGCGTTAAGTTATGTCTTTGGCTGTCAATGTCGAAAAAGCCTAATTTGAAACATGCATTTCCGCACTGTGGTTTGAATATATTCCTGCAAGAATCCGCAAAGGAATTGAAGACCGTAGTGACCAGTTCATTCCACGAATAATAGCTGGAAAGAACGTAATCAAAATATATTGTCGTGCACATTCAGTGTAAACCAGGCCATAACTAGCTGCTATTAAGGCATTCCACTGACTGGGTCTACCCACTATATTTAGGGCCTAAATCTATTCTAGGCGCATTCCCCCAAAAAGCTAGGCATTAAGTACGTAGCCAACAATGATCATTGCTTCACCGAGTACTCATTTGCTACCATACTCATATTATTAAAGAAATCATTTAATACATTCCCTGGTTAACGGATTCTCACCTTCAAATACATTAACTCCGCTGTCGTTGTCATCGATCCGAGTCGTCAACTGAACGCGGAAGTAAAATTACGTGTGAAAAATTCCTACAATTTCTGTCCATATCACGTTGATTTGAGCCCGAAATCTTCAGGAAATGTAGCCAACGTAAATTGATTTACGGATAGAATTAATTATTTGAGTCATTTTAGAAATCACGGTTTCGTGAAATTCATTAAGGTCCTAAAACTCGCGATAAATTTAAGCCGAAAATGATTTCAACCATCCACCATGTTGTTTCATTAATAAAACAATTGTTGCGCGCCGCCACTGTACTGATATGTGTCCTGCCTGAATGCATGGTTTCACCAGTATTCGAATATGTAAATAATAATAATAATCAACAGAATTACAAGGGGGTTTTCGACGAAAGTCAGAAAACTCTAACTAATGAACAACACAGATTTCTAGTAAAAAAACCTTTAGCTAAACTGTGTGGAATTCTTCCAGATAGAGATTATTCAAGTATTGAAACTTATACAAATTTAATGACTTTTACACACTTTTATATTTATTGCAATTTAATTGATCCTACAAAAACATTTGAAGCAACTAAAGATACAATTTGTAATTCTAGTATATTAAATACTTTACCATTAAAAAATGTTAAACAACTTGGAACGCAAATAAATTATAATTTAGCTGAATGTGATTTTAAACCTTGTATTCCACATTTCAATAATTTCAAATTAGAAATAAGAAATCATAATGGTTATTTAATTGATTTGAATAACTTTCCTGTAATTTATGAATTAGTTATAAGATGAAGAGAGTAATTTTTTCATTATATAAATGAATATTCCAGTAGGACCGAGTATATGTTTTGGATTTGATTTTAAACGTGAGAAAGAAATGAAATTTGATATTAATGATATAAATTGTATACACATATTAAAAATATTGCATTTTCCAATGAAACAACATTTGATTTTGAAAAAACAATAGATAAAGAAACTTTTAATGTAGAAAAGATTACCGATTTATTTAGAGAGTCTTTAAGATTTTATGAATTAGGTGAAGATTTTATTATTAATGATATTAAAGAAATAATAACTGAAATATATGAAAATGAAACTAATAATATTATAAATGTTGAAATAATCATAAGTAAGATAACTAAATATTTTGAAGATAGTAATTTTTTTTTATTAATAAATGAGTGATAATAAGTGGATAATAACTGGATTATATAATGGTGCCTTACTATCAGTTGGAACTGTTGGTTATTCAATGGTATTTTTAAAAAAAGTATCTAAAATGGAAAGTGTTAA
Organism: Tubulanus polymorphus; assembly: GCF_964204645.1. Taxonomy (NCBI): domain Eukaryota; kingdom Metazoa; phylum Nemertea; class Palaeonemertea; order Tubulaniformes; family Tubulanidae; genus Tubulanus; species Tubulanus polymorphus. The sequence goes on along the minus strand of NC_134028.1, from coordinate 12,375,160 downwards.
TGTTGATAGATTTGATATCAATGATATTTTAAAATTAACGTTAGCAGTTACTTTATCTAATTTAACAATTGATTATTTAGAAAAACAAAAATATAAGTAATGGGAAAAGTAGGCTTTCATACCAGAGGTCGTGAGGTCGAGACACCTCTCATCACAGCTAGGCACTAGCGAGAACGGTTATTAGCGCGTTTGCTATTACTGTAGTACAGTGATTGCGCAACAACAGCTGCGCGTGGATAGATCGATACAGCGAGGTGCTACCGAGAACGGTTATTAACACGCGTGCTATTACTGTAGTACAGTGATTGCGCGTCAGCTGTGCTCGGATAAATAGATGCTGTGAGGCTTGGATGAGAACGGACGATTGCGTGCTTGTTATATACAAGGGGAAGTAATCCCCACTCATCACCACAAGTAATTTTTTTTCCTTATAATTGGGAGAGAATAAGACAATTGATTGATGTTAATGAAAATCAATATTATTGTCAATATTGTAAAAAATACATTGATAAATCTCAAAAATCGCGTCATGAAAAATCTGCAAATCATAAATTCATAAAAAATGTAATAGATTATGAAACTCCAGAAAATTCCAATGAAAGAAAAGAACGATAAGATGATATGAATGTGGATGAAATAAAATGTGAAGTTTGTAATGAATTTATAGTAATAGGAATTATAAAAGACATCTCGAATCACAAAAACACCATCAAAATTTGAGTAATAATGTTTTAGGAATAGATTATTTCGATGATAAACCTCAACAAGTAAAAAAAACCAACTTCAAAAACTAAATCCATTTCAAATAAACCTTACATGGAAAATGTTAGAAATTATATCGATTCACTAGAAATAAAAGATACAATTGAAATTTTAGAAACATTACATAGTAAAATTGGTCCTGCAGCTATTATATTTAGATTTTTTAAAGGTACAGCAATAGAAGATTATTGTGAATTTAATGAAATAGCAGAAAAAATACTAGATTTGATAACGGATGTTGAATATCCAAAAATTTGTATCTCTGGGAAAGTAAGTTTTTTAAAGTCAAAAGATAAAATGGATTATGATATTCAAACACTCTCTGAAGAAATAATTTCAAAAACACAAATAAAAGAGAAGTTAGAAAAAATATTTAATGAATTTAAACGTCATATTGATGAAAGATATTTTGAGGGTTCTGGTTTAACATTGAATGAAATCATATTTTTAGATTTAAATGTTTATAATACAAAAATGAATAAAACATCAAAAAGTAAAACAATGTTTAAAAATGATTCAAACTTTACAACAGAAAAGGATATTAAAGCATCAAGTTATATCAAATTACCATTTACAACAAAAGCAGTAATAAATGTTCAAAATGAAGATAATAAATGTTTTCTATGGTCAATTATTAGTTGCTTACACCCAACAGAAGATATTACGCATAGTTTTAGAATAACAGATTACCGGAAATATGAAACATTATATAAAATTGATCAATATCCAGTAACTATAAAAATGATTCCTAAAATAGAAAAAGTTAATAATTTAAAAATAAATGTATTCGAATTAATGCAATTACCAACGACAAAAGGTGAAAATATTAAAGATTATACATTAGAAGCTTTATATTTAACAGAATATTATGATGATGAAAATGCTATTAATTATTATATTTGTTATATTACAAAAAAGATGAAAATGAACATTATATGTGGTTAAAACAAATTGATTTATTCTTTAGAACAGAAAGTGATCATCATCATAAAATTTATCTATGTAGAAAATGTTTATCTAAATTCATGGCTGAGAATACATTATTAAAACATAAAGAATTATGTGATAATAAAGATTTTTGAATTTTATCTATGTAGAAAATGTTTATCTAAATTCACGGCTGAGAATACATTAATAAAACATAAAGAATTATGTGATAATAAAGATTTTTGAAAATTAATAATGCCAACAAAAAAAGATTGTAAGTTGAAATTTACTAATCACAAATTTAAAAATGTTGTTCCATTTGTTATTTATGGGGATTTTGAATCGTTGAATAAAGAATTAACTGATCAAGATAGAAAAGAAATATACAATAAAAAGCAATTTCTAAAATCAATGGATAAAGGAAATGAATTAAATGAAGACATAAATCAAGATCCACCAATGATAAACACAATTAAAAAAGTTCATCAAAGAGCTGCTGCTTATGGAATTTACATAAAATCAAATTATCCTGAATTATACGAAAGTCAATATATTTCTCTTAGAGGTGAAGATGTAGTGAATGATTTTTGTAACAAAATAATTGAAATAGAAAGTGATTTTGCAAAATCATTAAACAAAAATAAAAGAATAGTTATGACAAAAGAAGATGAAATTGATTTTAATTATGCAACTCATTGTTGTTATTGTGAAAAACGTTTATATTCATTTGATAAAAAAGTTAGAGATCATGATCATTTAAATTGAAAATACCGCGGAGCTGCTCATGAAGATTGTAATTTACAAGCTAAGAAAGTTAATTTCGTAACAAAATATTTTTTCATAATCTATCGGGCTATGATACCCATCTATTTATAAAAAAATTATCAGGAAAATTGGGCGCAATTAATCAAGAAATAGAAGAATATAATGCTATGAATGGTGCAAATGTAAGAAAATATGATTTTAAACTATTAGCTAAGACATCTGAAAATAATATTTCATTTCAATTTGGTTGCATTAGATTTTTAGATTCTTATAGATTTTAAGCAAGTTCATTAGATAATTTAGCAAAAAGTATAGTTGATAATGATTTAATAACTCGACATTATTATCCAAATGAACAAGATTTTAAATTATTGAGATATAAAGGCGCAATTCCTTATTCATTTTATAAAACACATGATGATTTTAATGTAACAGAATTATTAAAAGAACAATTTTATGATCAATTAAAAGAGGAGTATGTGAAAGATGAAGTTTTTAATAGAACATTGAATATTTGGAATCATTTTAAGGTAGAAAATCAGGGTGAATTAGTAGATTTATACTTGAAATCAGATGTTATGATATTGGCTGACATATTTGAAAAATTTAGAGAAGTTAATTTGAATCATTTTAATGTTGATCCTTGTTATTGCTACTCTAGTCCTGGTTTAACCTGGCAATGTGGTTTAAAATATACAAATGTAGAATTAGATTTATTAAAAGAACCAGATATGGTTTTATTATTTGAAAAATCAATTAGAGGTGGAATTAGTGGTGTTATGGGAGATAGGTATTTTAAAGCAAATGATGAATATAAATTATTATATATTGACGCCAATAATTTATATGGTTGGGCAATGATGCAACCTCAACCATATAAAAATTTTATATTAACAGAAGTTGAAAATGGTGATAAAACTGATTGGGAAAGCGCAATTATTAGTTTAAAAGATGAAGCACCAATTGGTTATTTCTTTGTAGTTGATTTAGAATATCCTGAAAATATAAAGTTTAAAACAAGAAACTTACCTTATTGCCCAGAACATTTAACTGTAGATGATAGTTATTTAAGTGAATACCAGAAGAAAATAAAACCGAAAGATCATGTTTTTACAGAAAAATTCATACTTACTCAAAATAATAAATACAATTATATTGTTCATTATAGAATGTTAAAATTTTATCTAAAACAAGGAATGAAATTAAAGAAAGTACATAGATATATTGAATTTAATCAATCGAAGTGGTTAGAAAAATATATAGATTTCAATACTCAACAGAGAACCATATCAAAAACAGATTTTGAAAAAGATTTCTTTAAATTAATGAATAATAGTTTTTATGGTAAAACATGTGAAAATATTAGAAATAGAAATGATATTGAATTAGTAAATAATTCTGAAAGATTAAGACATTTACAATCAAGTCCTAGACATTTAGGAAATAAAAGGTTTGAAGATTATTTAACAGCAGTAAAATTAAAAAGAACATCATTAAAATTTAATAAACCTATATTTATAGGTTCAACTGTTTTGGAAATATCAAAATTACTAATGTATAATTTTTATTATAATGTTTTACAACCATTGTTTGGGGAAAAACATATAGAAATTCTGTACTTCGATTCTGTAACGGCCGACACCCCAATATTATTAAAATGTAATAATAAAATATTGGTAAGAAGAATTTCAGAAATAATTCCAAAACAAAATGAATGTTATATTTCATATGGAGAAAAAGAATTAATACAAATAAATGGTTTAATGGATGTTTGGACAAGAAATGGATGGAAAAAATTAAAGAATATTATTAGGCATAAAACAAATAAGAAAATCTATAGAGTTAGAACTAAATTAGGGTTTGTAGATGTTACAGAAGATCATAGTTTAATTAAACGAAATGGTGATAAAATAAAACCAATTGATATAAAAATTGGAGATGAATTATTACATAAGAGATTTTACCCAAGAATGAATCATATGTCATTTGATGAAATAATTGATAATATTTATAATATAGAACCCGAAACATTAGAAGAAAAAGAATATTTTATCAAAGGATTTTTCATGGGTGATGGTTCAGCAGGTGTGTATAATTATGTTAGTGGAACTAAATATTGTTGGTATTTATGCAATCAAGACTTAAAATTATTAGAAAGATTTAAGAAATTCTGTGAAGAAGTTTATCCAAATAAAACATTCAAAATCATAGATGTTATGAAATCATCAGCAGTTTATAGAATACTTGTAAATAATCCTAAAGATTTTGCTATAGAATATAATGATGAATTCTATATTCATGCAATAGTGAAAAGTAATACTTCGACAAAAGAAAAGATAGTTCCAGATTATGTATTAAATGCAAAAAATAATTTAAGAAAATGGTTCTTCATTGGATTCTATGCAGCAGATGGTTCAAAAAGTTTCCAAAACCGCAAAACAATATCCTTTGCTCAAAAAGGAAAAGTTGCTATATCAGGATTAAATATATTATGTAATTCATTAGGCTTCAATATGAATATTGGATTGATTAAATCTAAACCAAATTGCTTTAATTTAAGCCATGTAGAAAATGAGTTAACTGAAGAAGTTAAAGATTTATTTGAAATATATAACCCAACAGATTATGTTTATGATTTATCAACTGAAGATGGTACATTTAACTGTGGATTTCCATTAATAGCGGTCAATACTGACGCCTACATACTAAAAATCAAGACAAATGACATAACAAAAGACTTAAAAACATTAAAACATCATTTTGATTTTAGCAATTATCCTAAAGATCATGAACTATTTAGCAATGATAATAAAAAGATTCCTGGTAAATTTAAAGATGAATTAGGAGGTGATGAAATGATTGAATTTGTTGGGATAAGAAGTAAAATGTATAGTTACAGAACAAAAGATCATGAAGCTAAAAAGTTAAAAGGAATAACAAAACATGTGGTTGATAAACATATAGAATTTCAAGATTATATAAAGTGTTTATATAAATCAATTGTAATGAAACACAAGATGAATTGTTTAAGATCAGAAGATCATGAGATGTACATTAATGAAGTTGAAAAAACTAGTTTAAATCCATTTGATGATAAAAGGCATATTTCAGATGATGGTATAAAAACATTACCTTATGGTTATTAAAATGGATCTATATCATCAAACTCGAAATCACTATTGGCTTCTTCATTTTCATTTAATTGTTCAGGTTCTTCTTCCATTCCATTTTTCTCATTTAAATAAAGTTCTATCTTGTTCCACATTTCATCTCGCTCTCTTTGTTTCTTTTTGTTTGTTAATTCATCAAATGGAATTATAATATCTAGGTTTAAATAATTTACAATCTTATTTAAAAAGAATTCATAATTTATTGAATCTGTTATTCTATTTTCCAAATAATACATTAATATTTGTTTAAATATTTTTTTTATATTTTCCATATCTTCTTCTGTTAATTTAGGTTTTTCATAATAATCGTTAAATAATAAATATAAATACATTTTCTTTTGTTTTGTGTTAAATGTTGGTGGAATAATTGTTTTTATAATATCTTTTTTAGTTATTTCACCATTTTTATTTTCTATTATTTTCATTTTTTCAAGCCATTGCATATATTCTGGTGTATGATCTTCTATAGAAAATATTTTAAAAATTTCATCTAGATAATTTAATTTTGGTTCTATGAGAAAATCTCTAGTTTTTTCTTCACCCCATAAATTCTTTTGCCATCCACATTCAACACAAAATAACACAGTACCTTCTTGCCTTAAGGTCGCATAACTACATTGTGGGCATTTTTGTTTATAATTTCTTGGTAATAGATCTTCATTAAGCTCTTGGTATTTTCTTACGTTTTCTTTATGTTTTATTGTTCTATTATGTAGATTTGAATTACTTGTTGTAATAATCAATTTACAATATTTACAATAATATGTTTTTCTTGTTAATTCATTATATTGTTTTTCTAACTTTTCAACTGTTTCTTTATTATCTGGTAACGTTTTCTCATATTTTATTTTTTCTAATAAATTATTTTTTCTTTCATTGAATTCAGTTTCAAATTTATTAGAAATTTTATCTATATGTGCTTTACGAAATTGATGATTCTCCCAATCTTCTATATTTTCAGGGCTATATTTTACTTGACAAGGCTCACAGAAATGATCTTTTATATTATCCTTATCATAGAATAAGAAAGGTCTTTTCCAAATAACTTCAGGTTCAACTTCAGCAGAATTACTATCAACATTAGCCGTTGCGCCATTAATTCTACACTTCTCTGAATGTTTTTTAACATAATTTCTTGAGAATAATTTATTACATTTTGGACAGTTTATTTTAGGGGGTTTATAATTTTCATCATGTTTTTTCATATGTCGAGCCTTATTACTTTTTCTTAGAAGTTCACCACAAATTTCGCATGCTATCTTCTCATCCATTTATTAAGGAAAAATTTTATTAAAATTAATTTTTAGTGATGAGCGGTAATTTTTTTATGTTATAAATAATGGTAGAATTAAAAGAATACAGAATATTTGTTGATTCTAGAAAACTTACAAATTATAAATCTCATAATTTATTAGTACAATTAGATAGAGAATTTAAGAATTGCGTTGATTTAAAATTAGTAAATATAAGTTTATGTAATTCTTTTTATAATATATCGGATAAAACTTTCGAACATAGAGGTTTTGCAATTCATATGAAAAATAAAAATAAATGGTTTTATCTAATGTTAAAACCAGGGTTATATAATTTAGAAACATTAGCCCAAGAAATTAATAAAAGAGCTCGTTTAAAACTTGGAAGTGAATATAAATTTTCAATTAGATTTATAAAAAGTGATAGTTCTGATAAAATTAAAATAAAGTTAGATGATGAAAGCAAACATGCATTTATGGTAAGGAAACCTTTAGCTAAACTGTTAGGAATTAAACCACAAATTGTTACAGGAAACGTAGACGGTAATTCAAATATAATACCTTTTACACATTTTTATATTTATTGCAATTTAATCGATCCTACAAAAACATTTGAAGCAACTAAAGATACAACATGTAATTCTGGTTTACTAAACATTTTACCATTGAAGAATGTTAAACAATTTGGAACGCAAATAAATTATAATTTAACAGAATGTGATTTCAAACCATGCATTCCTCGTTTTAATAATTTTAGATTAGAAATTAGAAATCATAATGGATACTTAATTGATTTAAATAATTTCCCTGTAATTTATGAATTAGTTATAAGATGTAAAGAGTAATTTTTTCATTATATAAATGAATATAACTGTTGGACCGAGTATATGTTTTGGGTTTGATTTTAAACATGGTAAAGAAATGAGAATTAAACTAAATGATGTAATTACTGATATAAAAAGTAAATCATTTAACAATGCGTCAATGATTGATAAAGAAAAGTATAATATAGAAAAAGTAATTGATTTAATTAAATCACCTTTAGAATATTATGAATTAAATGAAGATGGAATTATTGAAGATATCAAAAACATATTATCCAAAATATATGATAATCATAAAACTAGTAATGAAATAAATGTTGAATTAATCATAAATAAGTTAACTAAATATTTTGATGATAGTAATTTTTTTGATAAATAAATGAGTGATAATAAGTGGATAATAACTGGATTATATAATGGTGCATTACTATCAGTTGGAACGGTTGGTTATTCAATGGTATTAAAAAAAGTATTCAAAATGGGAAGTGTTAATGTTGATAGATTTGATATAAATGATATTTTAAAGTTAACATTAGCAGTTACTTTATCTAATTTAACTATTGATTATTTGGAAAAACAAAAATATATTCCTCCCATATAAATGCATAATTTTTTTTGCTAAATAAATGGCTTCTGCAATTATAACTATTATAGGACCGGCAATTGTTAACGCTTTAGCATTTACTGGTGGTGGTTATTTATTTAAACATATTGATAAAAATAGTTCATTAGGAGAACAAAGAAGACATAACTTAGCGTTAGAGAAATACAATAAAGCTGCGGAAGAATATAGAGAAAAACGACAAAACTATATGGATTATATTAACAAAGAATTATATGATCAGAAGATTTCACATAGAGATTTTCAATCAGTTGATGATGCAATGAGTTTATATAACGCAGTAACAAATAAAGAAAAATTACATCTATACAAACCTAAATTATCAGATTATTATACCCCGAGTAAAGAACAACAGAAATATGAAATAATATGGATTTTAGGTGGAACTGTTATTGTTATATTTGTTGCTTATAAGTTTACTAATTAGTAATTTTTATTCTAAATAAATGGAAGATAAAGTTGATAATATTGATATTATTCATCATGATATAAATAAAACTAAATTAAAAATATATTTAGAAAAACAAATATTAGAATTTGAAAGTGACTTAAAGATAAAAAAGAAAAAATATTTAAAAAGTAAAATTATATATTATCTTATTATCAGTGGTTCGGTTACAATTAGTTCTGTAATAACATTTCTAGCAATATTCAGTCCATTAACACCTTTAGCTATATCAATTGGTGTGTTAGGATTAAGTTCAAGTGTTTTAACTGGTATAAGTTCAAAATTAAATATAAAAAGTAATAAAGAAAAAATAAAATCTAATATAAAAGAAATTAATAAATTAAAGAACACACTAGATTATATAATAAGTTTAAATGGTCATATAACAGTTGAAGAACAAGATAAATTATTAAAAGAATTAATAAATTATTAATTTTTTTAATTATATAAATGGTAGATAGTTTTCCAAAAGCTTTCCAATATAATAAATCAATTAAATATAATATTCCAGCAATAGATTTTAATAAAGATATTACATATAGAAATGAAGTTTTAGATTCATTAATTGATTTATATATTTATGTTACTGAAACTAATAATTTTAATGCAAAGATGGAAAATATATTTCATGTATATTTAATTAATTTAAAAAAATTGAAAGATGAAAAACAATGGTTATTAAAATCTAATATGAAGTATTGGCAGAACCAATTAAATTTTGCTGTTTATTGTGCAACAACAGGTTGTGGAATTAGTTGGAATGATCATTTGAATAATTCTAAATATAAATTAATTCAAAGTTTATTTAGATTTCATACATACTTTCAAATCAGAATAATATTAAATGAATTAGAGTGCGCTTTACCAGGATCTAGATATTTCAAAGAATTAGATAATAATATTAATTTATCAAAGTTTTATAAAATTTGCAATGAATTTAATATAGATATAAATAATTCTGATTTTAGAACAAAAATTGGAACAATAAGATCACTTCCTTGCCCTAGAAAGATTGCAGAATATTGTGCACTTCCCATACCATCTAATAGTTTTTATAATATCTATAATAATAAATTAGGTTATGGTAAAATAGAAACAAAGGATTTAGAAACATTAAATTTCAATAAATTACCGAAATTTTATGATAATTTAAAACAAGAAAACAATAATGGTTGGGTATATTTTATTTTAGAGAATAGTGAAGGTTTTACTAAATCAGGTATAGAAAGAATAAATCAATCTATTAGAACTTATTTAATTTGTATTTTAGGTGCGCAAGTTGAAACAAGATCACCGATAATTGGAAATTTGAATACATCATTCGATACACAAAAACAATTTAATGTTTTATTTGAAGATTCCATACATAATGATAAAAATAGATCGATTCCAGAAAACATTATAAGATATCAAAATTATTTAGATAAATCTCATGTAAGACTTAATTATTGTATAGGCCCTAATCTATTAATTATTTCTAATGATTTAGTATTGAAGATGGGAAATATAATTGGTTATAATAATCTAATTAAAACTGCAACAATAAATAATTCATTTGGATTAAATGATATAAATAAAAAGATTATTACTGCTCCAAAATTAATGGAAGGTGAAAAAAATAAAAAACATATTCAATCAACTGAAACTAAAACTAAGAATATTAAATTGGATAATGATTCTAAAATAAAAGATTATAATACATCAGAAGATATAAAAACTGATAAAATTCAACATGATATAATTAAACTAAATGATGATAATAAATCCCATGAAAATACTAAATTAGCTATAACTTGTATAGGAATTGTTATAGGAGGAATATTATATTTTAAATTTTAATTTTTTTATTATATAAATGGATGTAGAAGGTGGAGAAGATATTGGAATGGATCCTTTTGATGAACCTAACATAACTGATGAACAACCACCTGATTTTGATGAAACAAGTTTTAATGATGGTAATGAACCAGAATATAATAATAATTTAAATATGCCTGATTATATTAAAAATGCTGAATCACAATTAAATCCTGAAAATTTAGACCCAGATTTAGTAAAACAAGATTTAGATAATTTAAACAAAATACCTAAATTAGAAGATTTAATTGAAAAATCTAATTTTAACATAAATGATGAAGACGTTGGACTTTTAGCAGATCAATTAAAATTTTTAGATAATGGTAAATGTTATTATCGTTTGAAAGGTGATTATTATATTGATATCACTTATAAAAATAATAAAAATAAAATATTATCAGAATCAACTTTAGAAAAATTAAAACCAGATAGAATTAAAATAATAAGTAATAGTAATGAAATAACTGATGTTACACAAAAAGAAATAGATGATAATATAGATGTATTTAAACAAAGAATTAATGAATTATTTGAAATAATCAAAAAGAAATCAGAAACAGAAACAACTTCTGAACAGAATATAACTTCCAAAAATAGTAAACTTAAATCAAATAAAGTTCCAATTGAAAAACTTTTACCGAATGGATTAATTGATGCAACAGATCAAGAATTAGAAGATTTAGATATATTTTCTGATAAAGCAATTAGAGAAATTATTAGTATAAGACTTGCATCTGATAAAATTGCACATAATAAAAGTATAAGAGATTTTAAAATTAGAACTTTAGAAAAAGAATTAACTGATAAAAATAAAGAAATAGAACAATTAAAGTCTGATTTAGATCATCAAGTAATTGATGAAATAGAATATAGGCAAAAAGAATTACGTTTAGAAAAAGAAAAAGATGATTTAGAATATAACATAGAATTACAAAAAGAAGAAATTAAATTATTGTTAAAATCATATGATTATAATATTAATAGATTAAAAGTTATTTTTAAAGATTTGTTGATTAAACCAAATTCTGAAATATCACTAAAAGACAGAATAAGATTATTATTTAAATTAGAAGGAATAACAATTCTTTCAATTCTAACAGCTGTAACTATGTTATTTACAACAATTGGTTTAGCTATATCAAATGCTTTAAAATCTACTCCTACTCCCACTCCCAATAGACCAGATAAACCTCCAGGCAATAATTCTATACAAGATAAAGTTAAGGATGGTTTAAAGAAATTAGCAAAATATTTATGGGAACTATCTAAAAAATCTGCTGCAGCATTGCCAGGAGTTATTGCATCAATTGTTGGTTTTATATTGAAATCTGCTGGGAATATTCTTAACTTTGCTGCTGAACATATTATTTTATTTTTAATTACAGTTGTAAGTGCTATTATTTTTGGGTTAGTGAATATGATATCAAAAAATATCAAGTAAACATGATATCAAAAAATATCAAGTAAACCATAATAAAAAATAAATAATTGATTTTTTTGTTAAATAAATGAGTGGGAGTTATATAAGTCCTTCTAAGATTTCTAGAATATCTAATGCTATTAAAGCAGAAAGATCACATCATATAATTACTCATAACCCTTCAAATATTAATCCCGATGAAACTTTATATGTTAGAATTCCTAGATTAACACAAAATACTTTTTATGTTCCAAACAGTATTTATTTATCAGCTGATATAAAAGTAATCGGTAATAATAATGATTATGTCGTTGATAATGTTGGAAGATATTTGATTAAAAAGTTAACAATAAAGATTGGTCCAGAAACAGTTTTCTCATTAGATGATTATAATTTATTTATGCATTATAAAGATTTATGGTTAACTAAAGAAAATAGAAATAATATGATATTTCAAGGAATTCAATCAGAAAACCAAAATAAATTAAGATCAGAAGCTAATAGCGCAATATTAACTAATGATGTAGATAAATTGATAAAAAGTATATATGGAAGTAAATATAAAATTCCATTAGACTTTGAATTGATAAATAATAATGCACCTTTATATAAATACGCAATTCAAGAAGACGATATATTTGAAATAACATTTGCTCCTGTAAATGAAATTGTATTATCTAGCGTTGTTAAAGATATGAGTTATAAATTATCGAATATATGTTTAGAATATGATACAGTAACTGATGAAAATATTTCAAGTATAATTCAAACTCAATACAATCAAGGGTTTTCATTATTATATGATTATATTGATAAATTTAAAACTGTAACTATTAATGCAAATGATGAAATAATTAATGAGAATATTAACTTTCCTAGAAGATCTATTAAAGGTATATTAATATTTTTTACCATTGGAACGTATACTAATGGTGCAATAAATGTTGACAATTATTATAATCCTGAAATAACAAAAGTAGAAATAACTATCGAAGGTATAGCAAATAAAATATTTTGTCAAGGAATGAGAATGATTGATCAATGGCCAGAAATTAGAAAACATTTTATGAATGAAAAAGTGAAATCATCTGAAAATTGTAACATTAATCAAATTGATTATTATACCGGTAATAAATATGCATTATGGTTAGATTTTAGAACAACTGAAGATAATTCATTACATGGTTCTGGAAAAAAACTACAGAACACTAAAGATGGAATACAATTATTCATGAAAAAGAATAAAGGAATCAAAAATTTTAAAATGCACATTTATATTATATCTGACGCGCAATTAAATATTGTAAATTCACAATTAGATAGTATTCAATATTAGAAATATAAAGTTAAAATTAAGGATATATAAATGAGTGGTAAAAAAACTCCTAATACTAAAGAACAATATTTAAGAAATTTATATTACAACCCTGAGAGTTCGGTTGCTTATTCTTCTACTAAAAATATATGGTGTAAAGTAAAACAAGATAAATTAGATAAGATAATCCCACAAAATTTAGTTAAATATAAAGATATAAATGAATTTATGTTAGAACAACCAACATATACAACACATAAAAAAATTGTTAGAAAATATAAAACTCGTAAAACTATGGTAAGTTATGTAGATCAACAGTGGCAAGGAGATTTAATTGATATGAAAAATGTTAAGAAAGATAATGATGATTATTGGTGGTTATTGAATATAATTGATATTTTTAGTCGTTATGTATGGAGTTTCCCACTTTATAGAAAAGATGCTGTACAAACATCAAATGTTTTAAGAAAATTTCTTTCGGATGATAAACTAAATCCAGAAAAAATACAATTTGATGATGGAAAAGAGTTTGATAATTCACTTGTTCATGAACTCTTAGATAATCATAATATTAAATATTTTTCAACAAAATCAGATAAAAAAGCAGCAGTTGTTGAACGATTTAATAGAACATTAAGAACAAGAATGTGGAAATATTTTACAGCAAATAATACTTTTAAATGGATTGATGTTTTACCAAAATTGATAGAAGGATATAATAATTCTTATCATTCTTCTATTGGAATGAAACCTATTGATGCTAGAAAACCTGAAAATGCTGAAATTGTTTGGAATAATTTATATGGAGCATTTCTTGTAGATGATTTTGGTGAACCTAAATTTAAAGTTGGTCAAAATGTTAGAATTTCTAAGTATAAAAAGATATTTGACAAAGGATACGATCGAAATTTTACTAGAGAAATATATAAAATAAAAAAGGTAATAACAACAAAACCATATGTCTATAAATTAGAAGATTTAGATGGTGAAGAAGTTGATGGTTACTTTTATGAAGAAGAATTAAGTTTAACTACTGAAAATCTAGAACAAGAATATAAAATTGAAAAAGTATTAAAAACAAAAACTATTAAAAGAAAAAAATATTCTTTAGTAAAATGGGTTGGATGGCCAGATAAATTCAATGAATGGATATTATCAAGTAAAATTAAAAATATATAAATGAATAAAGAATTATTTATATTTGAGCCTCATAATATGTTAATTTCTGGTGTAACAAATTGTGGAAAAATTTATTTTATATTAAATTTATTAGAAACTGTTTACAAAAACTATTTTGATAATATAGTATTATTTTGTCCAACATATGAATTTAATCAAACTTATGATAGAAATATTACTAGGAATAATAAATTTATTATATTAGATCCTAAAACAGTAAAAGAAAATTTAGATGATTGTATAAAAATAGCAATTGATATTTATAAAGGATCAAATACATTATTTATCATAGATGATTGTGCAAATTTACATGATTCAAAAATTAGAGAAAGTGAGTTATGCTATTTAGCTTTCTCTGGGAGACATTTTGGGATAACAACTTGGGTTTTAAATCAAAAATATAATTCAATTGTTAAAGACTTTAGAGAAAACATTAGATTTCTAGTTTTATTCTACAATAAAGATAGAAAATCGATGAAAAATGCACTTGAGGAAAATGATATTATTCCACATGATTTACATAATGAATATATGGATAAGTTGAAAAATATTAAAATATCAAAATTACTATTTAGATTACAACACCCATTTAGATATGAATTTATTTAAATTCAATTAGTTTGTTAATCTAGTTGAATTCTAGTTGAATTCTAGTTATTAGTAGTTGTAACAAAAATCAAATAGATTTAACAATATTTTAACTAGCTTGTTAATCTATTTTAATTCTAGTTACATTCTAGTTGAATTCTAGTTGTTAGTAGTTGAAACAAAAATCAACTAGATTTAACAAGAAATAAACAAAAACAACAATATTTCAACTAGCTTGTTAATCTAGTTGAATTCTAGTTACATTCTTGTTAAATTCTAGTTGCAACATCACAACTAATTTTTTTATTATAAAAATGGGAGGTGAAAAGAAAATAAAATCTAAAAATGGTGATGTTCCAATTGAAAAAACTTTAGATGATTTAGGAATAACAGAAACAAAATTAATTCCAGATGATGGTGCCTTAAATAATGTTACAACAAATAATAATTATGAATATTATCTTTATTGCAAACATCAATTAGAAATATTAATAGCATCTGGAAAATGTAAAAAATTTGTTGATAAAAATTTAACTTATAATGAATTAGATACAATGAAATCAGTTGAAATTATTAGATTATTTAAGATTTATGAAGCCGCGAGAACAGCTAAAATTAATGACGCGATATCAGAAAATGTAGTAAAAGGTTATAGTAAATTATGTAATTATATACTACCAATTGAAGATGAAAATAGATTATATTCCGATTTAAAAAATGATTATTTAGTTATGACTGAATTAAATAAATGGATTGGATATTTATCATTTCAATTAGGTGGATTTATGACATTATTATCAACCGGGGTTATAACATTTTCAAATATTGAAAGTAAAAATATTTCTATAATAAATGAGCGAGGTGAAAGAAGTGAAGGAATTAACTGTGAAGAAAAAACCGAGAACTCAGAAACAAATTGAATGGTCTCGACAATTAGGAATTAAATCACAAGAATATAAAAAAGCTGTAAAAGAAAAAATAAGTAATAAAAATGTTAATAAAAATGGTGAAAATATTGTTATTTCTACTCCTTCTGATAGTAGAATATTTGATAAATATTTATATTTTACAGTTGGATTTGTAATTGTATTCATTTTGATTGGGTATAATTGGTATAAGAAATCAAATAAAATTCATGATATTAGTAGTAATTCTGAACCAACTGCTATCAAAAATGAAAGTACTTCTGAAATTCCAAAATTGATAATAAAAAAAATGGATTAATATTTTAGAAAAAAAGCAAAAAAAATAATTGAATATCACCATGTGGGTGCCGTACGGCACCATCTCACTACTTTTGTCTATCACTGTGTGGGTGTTGTTTATGGCACCATCTATGTGGAGCAATTAAATTGTCCAGATAAGTCATTTCGGATTCTAGATATTCATTATTTTTATTAATCTATTTTTTTTTAAATTTAATCAACAATTTCTAAATCATGATGACCGTCTTCATTTTTCCCATGAT
This sequence comes from Tubulanus polymorphus, assembly GCF_964204645.1. Lineage (NCBI taxonomy): Eukaryota > Metazoa > Nemertea > Palaeonemertea > Tubulaniformes > Tubulanidae > Tubulanus > Tubulanus polymorphus. The sequence continues at coordinate 12,358,562 of NC_134028.1, read as the reverse complement.
ATATTATTTTAAATCCTACTAAATCTTTCAATTCCTCCGTACTCAATGAAACCCATTTATCGGGTAAAAACACTTTAAATTCTCGCGATGTACTAACATTACAGTAGCTTAAATTAGCTGATACTTTCTCTCCATATTTAGTTTTTATCTTTTCTAATTTCAATATTTTATGTTCAATTTCTTTTGTAACATCAACTAACTTTTTTATTTCAAATTGTTTTTTTGCTGGTTTTATTCTGTTATTTATTGTTGCGAAGAATGCTTTTCTATCTCCCATTTATTAGGAAAAAAAATTACTTGTGGTGATGAGTGTTAGGAAAAAAATTACTTGTGGTGATGAGTGGTGTCTCGTCCTCTCGTCCTCTGGTATGAAACCCACATATTCTAATTACTGATTTAGAATATACTGAAAATATAAAGTTTAAAACAAGAAACTTACCTTATTGCCCAGAACATTGAACCGTAGATGATAGTTATTTAAGTGAATATCAGAAGAAAATAAAACCGAAAGATCATGTTTTTACAGAAAAATTAATACTTAATCAAAATAATAAATACAATTATATTGTTGATTATAGAATGTTAAAATTGTATCTAAAACAAGGAATGAAATTAAAGAAAGTACATAGATATAAGTAATTAGAAGATGGCGTTTTCATACCAGAGTACTAGAGTACTAGACACCACTCATCACCACAAGTGATTTTTTTTCCTAATAAATGGGGGAGAATGAACACCAGCCAGAAAACATTAATGTTAATGAAAATCAATATCATTGTCCATATTGTAAAAAATACATTAATAAATCTAATAAATCTCATCATGAAAAATCTGCAAATCATATAAAAAATGTAATAGATTTTGAAACTCCAGAAATCCAATGAAAGAAAGGAACGATTAGAAAATATGAATGTGGATGAAATAAAATGTGAAGTTTGTAATGAATTTATAGTAAAAAGGAATTATAAAAGACATCTCGAATCACAAAAACACCATCAAAATTTGAGTAATAATATTTTAGGAAAAGATTATTTTGATGATAAACAAATTATCTATAATGAAAGTTTATCAAATATTGGTATTCAATGTGAATTAGATAATGAAAAATCATTCAAAGATGTTGCAGTTCAATGTAACTTAGATAATGAAATTGTTACGCCTAAATATGAACCTAATGAAAAAGTGTTGTGTGATTGTGGAAAATATCATACTTTAAGCAATAAATCCCACCATCTTAATTCAAAATATCATAACTCAAAATAATAATTCAACCCAGTACGAGACACCACTCATCACAGCTAGGCTCTAGTGAGAACGGACGATTGCTCTGTGATACACATATACAGTGAGTGCGCGTAACAACAGCTGCGCGTGGATAGATCGATACAGTGAGTCTCTACTGAGAACGGTTATTAACGCGTGTGCTATTACTGTAGTACAGTGATCGCGTGTCAACTGTGCTCGGATAAATAGATGCTGTGAGGCTTGGGTGAGAACGGTTAATAGCGTGTTTGTTATATACAAGGCGAAGTAATCCCCACTCATCACCACAAGTAATTTGTTTTCCTTATAAATGGGAGATAGAAAAGCATTCTTAGCAACAATAAATAACAGAATAAAACCAGCAAAAAACAATTTGAAATAAAAAAGTTAGTTGATGTTACAAAAGAAATTGAACATAAAATATTGAAATTAGAAAAGATAAAAACTAAATATGGAGAGAAAGTATCAGCTAATTTAAGCTACTGTAATGTTAGTACATCACGAGAATTTAAAGTATTTTTACCTAATAAATGGGTTTCATTGAGTATAGAGGAATTAAAAGATTTAGAAGGATTTAAAATAATCTATCATGGAAAAAATGAAGATGGCCATCATGATTTAGAAATTGTTGATTAAATTTAAAAAAAATAAATTAATAAAAATAATGATTATCTAGAATCCGAAATGACTTATCTGGTCAATTTAATTTCTCCGCATAGATAGACAAAAGATATTCAATTAATATTCAATTAATTAAAAAAATTATTTTTTTGCTTTTTTTCTAAAATATTAATCCATTTTTTTTATTGTCAATTATGGAATTTCAGAATTTCATTTTTGATAGCAGTTGTTTCAGAATTATTAATATCATGAATTTTATTTGATTTCTTATACCAATTACACCCAATCAAAATGAATACAATTACAAATCCAACTGTAAAATATAGACATTTATCACATATTCTATCATTAGAAGGATTAGAAATAACAATATTTTCACCATTTTTATTAACATTTTTATTACGTATTTTTTCTTTTACAGCTTTTTTATATTCTTGTGATTTAATTCCTAATTGCCGAGACCATTCAATTTGTTTCTGTGATCTCGGTTTTTTCTTCACAGTTAATTCCTTCACTTCTTCCACCTCGCTCATTTATTATAGAACATTTTTTACTTTCAATATTTGAAAATGTTATAATCCCAGTTGATAATAATGTCATAAATCCACCTAATTGAAATGATAAATATCCAATCCATTCATTTAATTCAGTCATAACTAAATAATCATTTTTTAAATCGGAATATAATCTATTTTCATCTTCAATTGGTAGTATATAATTACATAATTTACTATAACCTTTTACTACATTTTCTGATATCGCGTCATTGATTCTAGCTGTTCTCGCGGCTTCATAAATCTTAAATAATCTAATAATTTCATCTGATTTCACTGTATCTAATTCATTATAAGTTAAATTTTTACCGACAAAATTTTTACATTTTCCAGATGCTATTAATATTTCTAATTGATGTTTACAGTAAAGATAATATTCATAATTATTATTTGTTGTAACATTATTTAAAGCACCATCATCTGGAATTTATTTGTTTTCTGTTATTCCTAAATCATCTAAAGTTTTTTCAATTGGAACATCACCATTTTTAGATTTTATTTTCTTTTCACCTACCATTTATATAACAAAAAAATTAGTTGTGATGTTGCAACTAGAATTCAACTAGAATTTAACTAGAATTCAACTAGATTAACAAGCTAGTTGAAATATTGTTGTTTTTGTTTATTTCTTGTTAAATCTAGTTGATTTTTGTTTCAACTACTAACAACTAGAATTCAACTAGAATGTAACTAGAATTAAACTAGATTAACAAGCTAGTTAAAATATTGTTAAATCTAGTTGATTTTTGTTACAACTACCAATAACTAGAATTCAACTAGAATGTAACTAGAATTCAACTAGATTAACAAGCTAGTTGAATTTAAATAAATTCATATTTAAATGGGTGTTGTAATCTAAATAGTAATTTTGATCTTTTAATATTTTTCAACTTATCCATATATTCATTATGTAAATCATGTGGAATAATATCATTTTCCTCAAGTGCATTTTTCATCGATTTTCTATCTTTATTGTAGAATAAATCTAATGTTTTCTCTAAAGTCTTTAACAATTGAATTATATTTTTGATTTAAAACCCAAGTTGTTATCCCAAAATGTCTGCCAGAAAAAGCTAAATAGCATAACTCACTTTCTCTAACTTTTGAATCATGTAAATTTGCGCAATCATCTATGATAAATAATGTATTTGATCCTTTATAAATATCAATTGCTATTTTTATACAATTATCTAAATTTTCTTTTACTGTTTTAGGATCTAATATAATAAATTTATTATTTCTAGTAATATTTCTATCATAAGTTAGATTAAATTCATATGTTGGACAAAATAATACTATATTATCAAAATAGTTTTCATAAACAGTTTCTAATAAATTTAATATAAAATAAGTTTTTCCACAATTTGTTACACCAGAAATTAACATATTATGAGGCTCAAATATAAATAATTCCTTATTCATTTATATATTTTTAATTTTACTTGATAATATCCATTCATTAAATTTATCTGGCCATTCTACCCATTTTACTAAAGAATATTTTTTTCTTTTAATAGTTTTTGTTTTTAATACTTTTTCAATTTTATATTCTTGTTCTAGATTTTCAGTAGTTAAACTTAATTCTTCTTCGTAAAAGTAGCCATCAACTTCTTCACCATCTAAATCTTCTAATTTATAGACATATGGTTTTGTTGTTATTACCTTTTGTATTTTATATATTTACCTAGTAAAATTTCGATCGTATCCTTTGTCAAATATCTTTTTATACTTAGAAATTCTAACATTTTGACCAACTTTAAATTTAGGTTCACCAAAATCATCTACAAGAAATGCTCCATATAAATTATTCCAAACAATTTCAGCATTTTCAGGTTTTCTAGCATCAATAGCTTTCATTCCAATAGAAGAATGATAAGAATTATTATATCCTTCTATCAATTTTGGTAAAACATCAATCCATTTAAAAGTATTATTTGCTATAAAATATTTCCACATTCTTGTTCTTAATGTTCTATTAAATCGTTCAACAACTGCTGCTTTTTTATCCGATTTTGTTGAAAAATATTTAATATTATGATTATCTAAGAGTTCATGAACAAGTGAATTATCAAACTCTTTTCCATCATCAAATTGTATTTTTTCTGGTTTTAGTTTATCATCCGAAAGAAATTTTCTTAAAACATTTGATGTTTGTACAGCATCTTTTCTATAAAGTGGGAAACTCCATACATAACGACTAAAAAAATCAATTATATTCAATAACCACCAATAGTCATTATTATCTTTCTTAACATTTTTCATATCAATTAAATCTCCTTGCCACTGTTGATCTACATAACTTACCATAGTTTTACGAGTTTTATATTTTCTAACAATTTTTTTATGTGTTGTGTATGTTGGTTGTTCTAACATAAATTCATTTATATCTTTATATTTAACTAAATTTTGTGGGATTATCTTATCTAATTTATCTTGTTTTACTTGACGCCATATATTTTTAGTAGAAGAATAAGCAACCGAACTCTCAGGGTTGTAATATAAATTTCTTGAATATTGTTCTTTAGTATTAGGAGTTTTTAGTTTTTTATTTACCACCCATTTATATATCGTTAATTTTAACTTTATATTTCTAATATTGAATACTATCTAATTGTGAATTTACAATATTTAATTGTGCGTCAGATATAATATAAATGGGCATTTTGAAATTTCTCCTCTTTTCATCGCCATGAATAATTGTATTCCATCTTTAGTATTTTGTAGTTTTTTCCCAGAACCATGTAATGAATTATCCTCTGTTGTTCTAAAATCTAACCATAATGCATATTTATTGCCGGTATAATAATCAATTTGATTAATATTACAATTTTCAAATGATTTTACTTTTTCATTCATAAAATGTTTTCTAATTTCTGGCCACTGATCTATCATTCTCATTCCTTGACAAAATATTTTATTTGCTATTCCTTCGATATTTATTTCTACTTTTGTTATTTCAGGATTATAATAATTATCTACCTTTATTGCACCATTAGAATATGTTGCAATGGTAAAAAATATCAATATACCTTTAATAGATCTTCTTGGGAAGTTAATATTCTCATTAATTATTTCATCATTTGCATTAATAGTTACAGTTTTAAATTTATCAATATAATCATATAATAATGAAAATCCTTGATTGTATTGAGTTTGAATTGTGCTAGCAATATTTTCATTAGTTACTGTGTCATATTCTAAACATATATTCGATAATTTATAACCCATATCTTTAACAACGCTAGATAATACAATTTCATTTACAGGAGCAAATGTTATCTCAAATATAATATCTTCTTGAATTGCGTATTTATATAAATGTGCATTATTATTTATCAATTCAAAGTCTAATGGAATTTTACATTTGCTTCCATAAATCTTTTTAATCAAATTATCTGTGGCACGAGTTACTATTGCGTCATTAGCTCCTGATCTTAATTTATTATGGTTTTCCGATTGAATACCCTGAAATATCATATTATTTCTATTTTCTTTAGTTAACCATAAATCTTTATAATGCATAAATAAATTATAATCATCTAATGAGAAAACTGTTTCTGGACCAATCTTTATAGTTAATTTTTTAATCAAATATCTCCCAACATTATCAACAACATAATTATTATCATGACCAGTTACTTTTATATCAGCTGATAAATAAATACTATTTGGAACATAAAAAGTATTTTGTGTTAATCTAGGAATTCTAACATATAAAGTTTCATCGGGATTAATATTTGAAGGATTTTTAAGTAATTATATGATGTGATCTTTCTGCTTTAATAGCATTAGATATTCTAGAAATCTTAGAAGGACTTATATAACTCCCACTCTTTTATTTAACAAAAAAATTAATTATTTATTTTTAATCATATTCACTAACCCAAAAATAATAGCACTTACAACTGTAATTAAAAATAAAATAATATGTTCAGCAGCAAAGTTAAGAATATTCCCAGCAGATTTCAATATAAAACCAACAATTGATGCAATAATTCCTGGTAAAGCTGCAGCAGATTTTTTAGATAGTTCCCATAAATATTTTGCTAATTTCTTTAAACCATCTTTAACTTTATCTTGTATAGAATTATTACCTCGGGTTTTATCCGGTTTATTTGGAGTAGGAGTAGATTTTAAAGCATTTGATATTGCTAAACCAATTGTTGTAAATAACATAGTTACAGCTGTTAGAATTGAAAGAATTGTTATTCCTTCTAATTTAAATAATAACTTTATTCTATCTTTCAATGATATTTCAGAATTTGGTTTTATCAACAAATCTTTAAAAATAACTTTTAATCTATCTATATTATAATCATATGATTTTAACAATAATTTAATTTCTTCTTTTTGTAATTCTATGTTATATTCTAAATCATCAATTTCTTTTTCTAAATATGCATTTCTTTTTTTAAATTCAATTTCCTCATTAACTTTATTATCTCTATCTAATTTTAATTGTTCTATTTCTTTATTTTTATCAGTTAATTCTTTTTCTAAAGTTCTAATTTTTAAATTTCTTATACTTTTATCATGCGCAATTTTATCAGCTTCATTTCTTATACTAATAATCTCTCTAATTGCTTTATCAGAAAATATATTATTTAAATCTTCTAATTGTTGATCTGTTGCATCAATTAATCCATTCGGTAAAAGTTTTTCAATTGGAACTTTATTTGATTTAAGTTTACTAGTTTTGGAATTTATATTCTGTTCAGAAGTTGTTTCTGTTTCTGGATTATCTTTGATTGTTTCAAATAATTTATTAATTCTTAGTTTAAATACTCTTTTATTTTGATTTATTTCTTCTTGCGTTACATCTTCTATTTCATTACTATTTCTTATTCTCTTAATTCTAGATAGTAATGAGTCAGACTTAAGCAAAGTTGATTTTGCTATTATTTTGTCTTGATTTTTATTAGAGATATTAATATAATAATCCGATTTATCTTTCACATGATAATAATATTTACCATCTAAAAACTTTAATTCTTGTACTAAAAGTCTGGCGCCTCTATTATTTATATTATATCCAGAATCTTTAAATACACGTTGAAAATCATACATAAATTCATAATTTTCAAAATTTGCTCTTTCTAAACCTTGATTTAAATTTTCAGGAGGTATTCTCGATTTAGTTCTTCTATCAAATTCATCTGTTGATGGGGCTTTAGAACCACTTTCTGCTAAATTAGAATTATATGATGATTCATTACCATCATTATCAATATTAGTATCAGCAGTCATATAATCATCATCGTTAGTATTGGCATCATTATTATTTCCCATGTTTTCCATTTCATAATCTTCTCCACCTTCTACATCCATTTATATAATAAAAAAATTAAAATTTAAAATATAATATTCCTCCTATAACAATTCCTATACAAGTTAAAGCTAATTTAGTATTTTCATGGGATTTATTATCATTATCAGTTTTAATTATATCATGTTGAATATTATCAGTTTTTATATTTTCTGATGTATTGTAATCTTTTATTTTAGAATCATTATGCAATTTCATATTTTTAGTTTTAGTTTCGGTTGATTGAATGTGTTTTTATTTTTTCCACCTTCCATTAATTTTGGAGCAGTAATAATCTTTTTATTTATATCATTTAATCCAAATGAATTATTTATTGTTGCAGTTTTAATTAGATTATTATAACCAATTATGTTTCCAATCTTTAATACTAAATCATTAGAAATAATAAATAGATTAGGGCCTATACAATAATTTAGTCTAATATGTGATTTATCTAAATAATTTTGATATCTTACAATGTTTTCTGGAATCGATCTATTTTTATCATTATGAATAGAATCTTCAAATAATACTTTGAATTGTTTCTGTGTATCAAATCATGTATTTAAATTTCCAATTATTGGGGATCTTGTTTCAACTTGCGCACCTAAAATACATATCAAATAATTTCTAATAGATTGATTTATTCTTTGTATACCTGATTTTGTAAAACCTTCATTATTTTCTAAAATGAAATAAACCCAACCATAATTGTTTTCTTGTTTTAAATTATCATTAAATGTCGGTAATTTATTGAAATTTAATGTTTCTAAATCCTTAGTTTCTATTTTACCATAACCTAATTTATTACTATAGATGTTATATAAACTATTAGATGGTATGGGAAGTGCACAATATTCTGCAATCTTTTTAGGGCAAGGAAGTGATCTTATTGTTCCAATTTTTGTTCTAAAATCAGAATTATTTATATCTATATTAAATTCATTACAAATTTTATTAACTTTGATAAATTAATATTATTATCTAATTCTTTAAAATACCTAGATCCTGGTAAAGCGCACTCTAATTCATTTAATATTATTCTGATTTGAAAGTATGTATGAAATCTAAATAAACTTTGAATTAATTTATATTCAGAATTATTCAAATGATCATTCCAACTAATTCCACATCCTGTTGTTGCACAATAAACAGCAAGATTTAATTGGTTCTGCCAATACTTCATATTAGATTTTAATAACCATTGTTTTTCATCTTTCAATTTTTTAAAATTAATTAAATATACATGAAATATATTTTCCATCTTTGCATTAAAATTATTAGTTTCAGTAACATAAATTTCTAAATTAGTTAATGAATCTAAAACTTCATTTCTATATGTAATATCTTTATTAAAATCTATTGCAGGAATATTATATTTAATTGATTTATTATATTGGAAAGCTTTTGGAAAACCATCTACCATTTATTTAATTAAAAAATTAATAATTTATTAATTCTTTAAATAATCTATCTTGTTCTTCAACTGTTATATGACCATTTAAACTTATTATATAATCTAGTGTATTCTTCAATTTATTAATTTCTTTTATATTAGTTTTAATTTTTTCTTTATTACTTTTTATATTTAATTTTGAACTTATACCAGTTAATACACTTGAACTTAATCCTAATACACCAATTGATATAGCTAAAGGTGTTAATGGACTGAATATTGCTAGAAATGTTATTACAGAACTAATTGTATCCGAACCACTAATAATTAGATAATATATAATTTTACTTTTTAAATATTTTTTCTTTTTTATCTTTAAGTCACTTTCAAATTCTAATATTTGTTTTTCTAAATATATTTTTAATTTAGTTTTATTTATATCATGAGGAATAATATCAATACTATCAACTTTATCTTCCATTTATTTAGAAAAAAAAATTACTAATTAGTAAATTTATATGCTACAAATATAACAATAACTGTTCCACCTAAAATCCAAATTATTTCATATTTCTGTTGTTCTTTACTTGGGGTATAATAATCTGATAATTTAGGTTTGTATAGATGTAATTTTTCTTTATTGGTTACTGCGTTATATAAACTCATTGCATCATCAACTGATTGAAAATCTCTATGTGAAATCTTCTGATCATATAATTCCTTGTTAATATAATCCATATAGTTTTGTCGTTTTTCTCTGTATTCTTCTGCTGCTTTATTATATTTCTCTAATGCTAAATTATGTCTTCTTTGTTTTCCTAATGAACTATTTTTATCAATATGCTTAAATAAATAACCTCCACCAGTAAATGCTAAAGCGTTAACAATTGCCGATCCTATAATAGTTATGATTGCAGAAGCCATTTATTTAGTAAAATAATAACGCATTTATATGGGAGGAATATATTTTTGTTTTTCGAAATAATCAATGGTTAAATTAGATAAAGTAACTGCAAATGTTAATTTTAAGATATCATTTATATCAAATCTATCAACATTAACACTTCCCATTTTGAATAATTTTTTTAATACCATTGAATAACCAACAGTTCCAACTGATAGTAATGCTCCATTATATAATCCAGTTATTATCCACTTATTATCACTCATTTATTTATCCAAAAAATTACTATCTTCAAAATATTTAGTGATGATTAATTCAACATTTACTTCATTACTACTTTTATGATTATCATATATTTTGGTTAATATGTTTTTAATATCATCAATAATTCCATCTTCATTTAATTCATAATATTCTAAAGGTGATTTAATTAAATCAATTACTTTTTCTATATTATAATTTTCTTTATTAATCATTGATGCATTGTTAAATGATTTACTTTTTATATCAGTAATTACATCATTTAGTTTAATTCTCATTTCTTTACCATGTTTAAAATCAAACCCAAAACATATACTCGGTCCAACTGTTATATTCATTTATATAGTGAAAAAAAATACTGTCTACATCTTATAACTAATTCATAAATTACAGGGAAATTATTTAAATCAATTAAGTAACCATTGTGATCTCTAATTTCTAATCTAAAATTATTAAAACGAGGAATGCATAGTTTGAAATCACATTCTGTTAAATTATAATTTATTTGCGTTCCAAATTCTTTAACATTCTTCAATGGTAAAATGTTTAGTAAACCAGAATTACAAGTTATATCTTTAGTAACTTCGAATGTTTTTGTAGGATCGATTAAATTAATATAAAAATGTGTGTAAGGTATTAAGTTTGGTGTAACAGCATCAATATTTTTAAAAGATCTATCGGGAAGAATTCCTAACAGTTTAGCTATAGGTTTTTTTACCATAAATGCATGTTTTTCACTATTAGACAACCTTATCTTTATTCTATCAGAACTATCACTTTTTAAAAATCTAATACTAAACCCAGAACTACTACCTAATTTGTGCCAGGCTTTTCTATTAATTTCTTGTGCTAATGTATCTAAATTATATAACCCCGGTTTTAAATATATATAGGACCATTCATTTTTACCTTTATCAAAAATTAAAAAGGCTCTATGTTCAATAGTTTTATTCGTTATATTATAAAAAGAATTACATAAACTTATATTTACTAATTTTAAATCAACACAATTCTTAAATTCTCTATCTAATTGAACTAATAAATTATGTGATTTTTAATTTGTAAGTTTTCTAGAATCAACAAATATTCTGTATTCTTTTAATTCTACCATTATTTATAACATAAAAAATTACCTCATCACCACTAGTAATTTTTTCCCCTAATAAATGGATGAGAAGATACCATGCGAAATTTGTGGTGAACTTCTAAGAAAAAGTAATATGGCTCGACATATGAAAAAACATGATGAAAATTATAAACCCCCTAAACTAAACTGCCCAAAATGTAATAAATTATTCTCAAGAAATTATGTTAAAAAACATTCAGAGAAGTGTAAAATTAATGGCGCAACGGCTAATGTTGATAGTAACGAAAGTAATAGTAATTCTGTTGAAGTTGAACCTGAAATTATTTGGAAAAGACCTTTCTTATTCTATGACAAGGATAATATAAAAGATCATTTCTGCGAGCCTTGTCGAATGAAATTTAGTCCTGAAAATATAGAAGATTGGGAGAATCATCAATTTCGTAAAGTACATATAGATAAAATTTCTAATAAATTTGAAACTGAATTCAATGAAAGAAAAAATAGTTTATTAGAAAAAATAAAATATGAGAAAACGTTACCAGATAATAAAGAAACAGTTGAAAAGTTAGAAAAACAATATAATGAATTAACAAGAAAAACATATTATTGTAAATATTGTAAATTGATTATTACAACAAGTAATTCAAATCTACATAATAGAACAATAAAACATAAAGAAAACGTAAAAAAATACCAAGAGCTTAATGAAGATCTATTACTTAGCTATGATAGAAAAAAATGCCCACAATGTATTTATGAGTACTTAAGACAAGAAGGTCCTGTGATATTTTGTAATCAATGTGGATGGCAAAAGAATTTATGGGGTGATGAAAAAACTAGAAATATTCTTATAGAACCAAAATTAAATTATCTTGATGAAATATTTAAGATATTTTCTATGGAAGATCATACACCAGAATATATGCAATGGCTTGTATTTATATTTATTATTTAACGATTATTATGAAAAACCTAAATTAACAGAAGAAGATATGGAAAATATAAAAAAACATTCAAACAAATATTAATGTATCATTTGGAAAATAGAATAACAGATTCAATTAATTATGAATTCTTTTTAAATAAGATTGTAAATTATTTAAACATCGATATTATAATTCCATTTGATGAATTAACAAAGAGAAAACAAAAAGAAACAAAGAGAGCGAGATGAAATGTGGTACAAGATAGAACTTTATTTAAATGAGAAAAATGAAATGGAAGAACCTAAGCAAATTATACAAGAACAATTAAATGAAAAAGAAGAAACCACTAGTGATTTCGAGTTTGATGATATTGATTTTATGTTTTAATAACCATAAGGTAATGTTTTTATACCATCATCTAATATATGCCTTTTATCATCAAATGGATTCAAGGTAGTTTTTTCAACTTCATTAATGTACATCTCGTGATCTTCTGATCTTAAACAATTCATTTTGTGTTTCATTACAATTGAGTTATATTAACACTTTATATAATCTTGAAATGCTATATGTTTATCAACCACATGTTTTGTTATTCCTTTTAACTTTTTAGCTTCATGATCTTTTGTTCTATAACTCTACATTTTACTTCTTATCCCGACAAATTTAATCATTTCATCACCCCCTAATTCATCTTTAAATTTACCAGGAATCTTTTTATTATCATTGCTAAATAGTTCATGATCTTTAGGATAATTGCTAAAATCAAAATGATGTTTTAATGTTTTAAAGTCTTTTGTTATGTCATTTGTCTTTATTTTTAGTATGTACGCATCCGTATTGAAGCAAATTAATGGAAATCCACAGTTGAATGTGCCATCTTCAGTTGATAAATCATAAACATAATCTGTTGGGTTATATATTTCAAATAAATCTTTAACTTCTTCAGTTAAATCTTTTTCTGTGTGGCTTAAATTAAAACAATTTGGTTTAGATTTAATCAATCCAATATTCATATTGAAGCCTAATGAATTACATAATATATTTAACCCTGATATAGCAACTTTTCCTTTTTGAGCTAAAGATATTGCTGGGGAACTCGTAAATTTTACAGCACCATCTGCTGCGTAGAATCCAATGAAGAACCATTTTCTTAAATTATTTTTTGCATTTAATACATAATCTGGAACTATCTTTTCTTTTGTTGAAGTATTACTTTTCACTATTGCATGAATATAGAATTCATCATTATATTTTAGAGCAAAATCTTTAGGATTATTTACAAGTATTCTATAAACTGCTGATGATTTCATAACATCCATGATTCTAAATGTTTTATGTGAATAAACTTCTTCACAGAATTTCTTAATTCTTTCTAATAATTTTAAGTCTTGATTGCATAAATAATAAATACCAACAATATTTATTACCCCAAACATAATTATACACACCTGCTGAACCATCACCCATGAAAAGTCCTTTGATAAAATATTCTTTTTCTTCTAATGTTTCAGGTTCTATATTATAAATATTATCAATAATTTCGTCGAATGACATATGATTCATTCTTTGGAAAAATCCTTTATGTAATAATTCATCTCCAATTTTTATATCAGTTGGTTTTATTTCATCGCCATTTCGTTTAATTAAACTATGATCTTCTGTAACATCTACAAACCCTAATGTAGTTCTAACTCTATAGATTTTCTTATTTGTTTTATGTCTAATAATATTTTTTAATTTTTTCCATCCATTTCTTGTCCAAACATCCATTAAACCATTTATTTGTATTAATTCTTTTTCACCATATGAAATATAACATTCATTTTGTTTTGGAATTATTTCTGAAATTCTTCTTATCAATATTTTATCATTACATTTTAATAATATTGGGGTGTCAGCTGTTACAGAATCAAAATATAATATTTCAATATGCTTTTCCCCAAAAAGTGGTTGTAAAACATTATAATAAAAATCATACATTAATAATTTTAATACTTCTAAAACAGTTGAACCAATGAATATAGGTTTATTAAATTTCATTGACGTCCTTTTTAATTTAACTGCTGTTAAATAATCTTCAAATCTTTTATTTCCTAAATGTCTAGGACTTGATTGTAAATGTCTTAATCTTTCAGAATTATTTACTAATTCAATATCATTTCTATTTCTAATATTTTCACATGTTTTACCATAAAAACTATTATTCATTAATTTGAAGAATCTTTTTCAAAATCTGTTTTAGATATTGTTCTCTGTTGAGTATTGAAATCTATATATTTTTCTAACCACTTCGATTGATTAAATTCAATATATCTATGTACTTTCTTTAATTTCATTCCTTGTTTTAGATTACATTTTAACATTCTATAATGAACAATATAACTGTATTTATTATTTTGAGTAAGTATTAATTTTTCTGTAAAAACATGATCTTTCGGTTTTATTTTCTTCTGGTATTCACTTGAATAACTATCATCTACGACTAAATGTTCTGGGCAATAAGGTAAGTTTCTGGTTTTAAACTTTATATTTTCAGGATATTCTAAATCAACTACAAAGAAATAACCAATTGGTGCTTCATCTTTTAAACTCGCAATTGCGCTTTCCCAATCAGTTCTATCACCATTTTCAACTTCTGTTAATATAAAATTTTTATATGGTTGAGGTTGCATCATTGCCCAACCATATAAATTATTGGCGTCAATATATAATAATTTATATTCATCATTTGCTTTAAAATATCTATCTCCCATAACACCACTAATTCCACCTCTAATTGATTTTTCAAATAATTTCAAATAATAAAACCATATCTGGTTCTTTTAATAAATCTAATTCTACATTTGTGTATTTTAAACCACATTGCCAAGTTAAACCAGGACTAGAGTAGCAATAACAAGGATCAACATTAAAATGATTCAAATTAACTTCTCTAAATTTTTCAAATATGTCAGCCAATATCATAACATCTGATTTTAAATATAAATCAACTAATTCACCATGATTTTTCATCTTAAAATGGTTCCAAATATTTAATGTTCTATTAAACACTTCATCTTTCAAATACTCCTCTTTTAATTGATCATAAAATTGATCTTTTAATAATTCTGTTACATTAAAATCATTGTGTGTTTTATAAAATGAGTAAGGAATTGCATCTTTATATCTCAATAATTTAAAATCTTGTTCATTTGGATAATAATATCGAGTTACTATAAAATCATTATCAACTAAACTTTTTGATAAATTATCTAATGAACTTGCTAGAAATCTATAAGAATCTAAAAATCTAATGCAACCAAATTGAAATGAAATATAATTTTCAGATGTCTTAGCTAATAGTTTAAAATCATATTTTCTTACATTTACACCATTCATAGCATTATATTCTTCTATTTCTTGATTAATTGCGCCCAATTTTCCCGATAATTGTTTTATAAATAGATGGGTATCATAGCCTGATAAATTATGAAA
Source organism: Tubulanus polymorphus (assembly GCF_964204645.1). Classification (NCBI taxonomy): domain Eukaryota; kingdom Metazoa; phylum Nemertea; class Palaeonemertea; order Tubulaniformes; family Tubulanidae; genus Tubulanus; species Tubulanus polymorphus. The sequence continues at coordinate 12,342,768 of NC_134028.1, read as the reverse complement.
TAATATTGGTACGAAATTAACTTTCTTAGCTTGTAAATTACAATCTTCATGAGCAGCTCCACGATATTTTGAATTTAAATGATCATGATCTCTAACTTTTTTATCAAATGAATAAAAACGTTTTTCACAATAACAACAATGAGTTGCATAATTAAAGTGAATTTCATCTTCTTTTGTCATAACTATTCTTTTATTTTTGTTTAATAATTTTGCAAAATCACTTTCTAATTCAATCATTTTGTTACAAAAATCATTAACTACATCTTCACCTCTAAAAGAAATATATTGACTTTCATATAATTCAGGATAATTTGATTCTTTATATAAATTCCATAAGCAGCAGCTCTTTGATGAACTTTTTTTATTGTATTTATAATTGGCGGGTCTTGTGTTGTGTCTTCATTTAATTCATTTCCTTTATCCATTGATTTCAATAATTGCTTTTTGTTATATATTTCTTTTCTATCTTTATCGGTTAATTCTTTATTCAACGATTCAAAATCCCCATAAATTACAAATGGAACAATATTCTTAAATATATGATTAGTAAATTTCAATTCATAATCTTTTTCTGTTGGCATTATTAATTTACAAAAATCTTTATTATCACATAATTCTTTATGTTTTAATAATGTATTCTCAGTCATAAATTTAGATTAACATTTTCTACATAGATAAATTTTATGATGATGATCACTTTCTGTTCTAAAGAATAAATCAATTTGTTTTAACCACATATAATGTTCATTTTCATCTTTTTTGTAATATAACAAATCTATAGCATTTTCATCATCATTATATTCTGTTAAATATAAAGCTTCCAATGTATAATCTTTAATATTTTCACCTTTTGTCTTTGGTAATTGCATTAATTCGAATACATTTATTTTTAAATTATTAACTTTTTCTATTTTAGGAATCATTTTTATAGTTACCGGATATTGATCAATTTTATATAATGTTTCATATTTCCGGTAATCTGTTTTTCTAAAAACTATGTGTAATATCTTCTGTTGGGTGTAAGCAACTAATAATTGACCATAGAAAACATTTATTATCTTCATTTTGAACATTTATTACTGCTTTTGATGTAAATGGTAATTTAATATAAGATGATGCTTTAATATCCTTTTCTGTTGTAAAGTTTGAATCATTTTTGAACATTTTATTACTTTTTGATGTTTTACTTCTTTTTGTATTATAAACATTTAAATCTAGATATATAATTTCATTCAATGTTAAGCCAGAACCCTCAAAATATCTTTCTTCAATATGACGTTTAAATTCATTAAATATTTTTTCTAATTTCTCTTTTATTTGTGTTTTTGAAATTATTTCTTCAGAGAGTGTTTGAATATCATAATCCATTTTTTCTTTTGACTTTATAAAACTTACTTTCCCAGAGATACTAATTTTTGGATATTCAACATCTGTTATCAAATCTAGTATTTTTTCTATTATTTCATTAAATGTACTATAATCTTCTATTGTTGTACCTTTAAAAAATCTAAATATAATAGCTGCAGGACCAATTTTACTACGTAATGTTTCTAATATTTCAATTGTATCTTTTATTTCTAGTGAATCAATATAATTTCTAACATTTTCCATGAAAGGTTTATTTGAAATGGATTTAGTTTTTGAAGTTGGTTTTTTTACTTGTTGAGGTTTATCATCAAAATAATCTTTTCCTAAAACATTATTACTCAAATTTTGACGGTATTTTTGTGATTCGAGGTGTCTATTATAATTCCTTTTTACTATAAATTCATTACAAACTTCACATTTTATTTCATCCACATTCATATTTTCTAATCGTTCTTTTCTTTCATTGGAATTTTCTGGAGTTTCAAAATCTATAACATTTTTTATATGATTTGCAGATTTTTCATGTCGTGATTTTTGGGATTTATCGATGTATTTTTTTACAATATGGGCAATAATATTTTTTTGATAATATTAACATTATTATTTTCTGGCTGGTGTTCATTCTCCCCCATTTATAAGGGGAAAAAATTACTTGTGGTGATGAGTGGTGTCTCGACCTTCGACCTCTGGTATGAAAGCCCACTTTCCCTATTACTAATGGTTTCCTGTAATTGAAATGATTTGATTATCATTTCGAAATATAGTAAAAAAAACTTCACGTCTGATTCATGTATATACTTACGATTTGTCCGCAAAGGTAGGGCTGACGTATGATTTCATTACACCGTAGAGATATTCATGGCCCTTTAAAATATTGAATATTACGATGATCGAAAGAAAGCTCATTTATTTGTACGCATTCCATATTTTCTTTTATCAATGCTTACCTCATCAGTTAAAAGCCCATAGCCATATCCTTTCAGTTCTTTTTCGCTCCAGTTCTCTTTCATGGTCTTTGTTAATCAAGTCCAAATGTCTCCTGAATTCCGGCCTTCTGAAACCAAAGATTGTATATTATCAACAAAAGTTTGAAAAATTCAACAAACTGGCGAGATTTCTACTAAGGTACAATATTTACCTCTTGTCTTTTATCTCGGCATTAATTATTACGAGAGACGTGATATTCAACCGCGCCAAGCTGCGAAAAGAAAAACATTTGATTCATTGTTTTCTAGTGGAAAATGGCAAGAGTTTCGTATGCATTATGTATCGGATTCCATACCTGACTCTTAATGAATCGTTTAGGTACCGATATAAAAAGAATGCAATCACATTGTATAAAAGGATAGCAGTATTTAAAAGTGGGTCCTCTCACGGGGCAATATTTAAAATCGGGTTCCTTCACGGAACAGTAAGTTGATTCGGGTCCTCTCACGGGACAGTATTTAAAATCGGGTCCTCTCACGGGACAGTGTGTTGAATCGGGCCCTCTCATGGGACATTATTTGAAACCGGGCCCTCTCACGGGACAGTATTCAAAATCGGTCCCTCTCACGGGACAGTATTTAAAATCGGGTCCTTTCACGGGACAGTGTATTGAATCGGGTCCTCTCACGGGATATTATTTAAAATCGGGTCCTCTCATGGGACATTATTTGAAACCGGGCCCTCTCACGGGACAGTATTCAAAATCGGTCCCTCTCACGGGACAGTATTTAAAATCGGGTCCTTTCACGGGACAGTGTGTTGAATCGGGTCCTCTCACGGGACAGTGTGTTGAATCGGTTCCTCTCACGGGACAGTATTTAAAATCGGGTCCTCTCACGGGACAGCAAGTTGATTCGGGTCCTCTAACGGGACAGTATTAAAAATCGGGTCCTCTCACGGGACAGTGGTTGAACCGGGTCCTCTCACGGGACAGTATTAAAAATCGGGTCCTCTCACGGGATAGTGTGTTGAATCGGGCCCTCTCACGGGACATTATTTGAAACCGGGCCCTCTCACGGGACAGCAAGTTGATTCGGGTCTTCTCACGGGACGGTATTTAAAATCGGGTCCTCTCACGGGACAGTGTGTTGAATAGGTCCCTCTCTCGTGACATTATTTGAAACCGGGCCCTCTCACGGGACAGTATTCAAAATCGGTCCCTCTCACGGGACAGTATTTAAAATCGGGTCCTTTCACGGGACAGTGTGTTGAATCGGGTCCTCTCACGGGACAGTGTGTTGAATCGGTTCCTCTCACGGGACAGTATTTAAAATCGGGTCCTCTCACGGGACAGCAAGTTGATTCGGGTCCTCTAACGGGACAGTATTAAAAATCGGGTCCTCTCACGGGACAGTGGTTGAACCGGGTCCTCTCACGGGACAGTATTAAAAATCGGGTCCTCTCACGGGATAGTGTGTTGAATCGGGCCCTCTCACGGGACATTATTTGAAACCGGGCCCCCTCACGGGACAGCAAGTTGATTCGGGTCTTCTCACGGGACGGTATTTAAAATCGGGTCCTCTCACGGGACAGTGTGTTGAATAGGTCCCTCTCTCGGGACATTATTTGAAACCGGGCCCTCTCACGGGACAGCAAGTTGAATCGGGTCCTCTCACGGGACAGTGTGTTGAATCGGGCCCTCTCACGGGACATTATTTGAAACCGGGCCCTCTCACGGGACAGTATTCAAAATCGGGTCCTCTCACGGGACAGTATTTAAAATCGGGTCCTCTCACGGGACAGGGTATGTATAATCACGTCTTCTCACGGGACAGTGTGTTGAATCGGGTCCTCTCACGGGACAGTATTGAAAATCGGGTCCTCTCACGTGACAGTATTTAAAATCGGGTCTTCTCACGGGACAGGGTATGTATAATCGGGTCTTCTCACGGGGCAGTGTGTTGAATCGAGTCCTCTCTCGGGACAGTATTCAAAATCGGGTCTTCTCACGGGACAGTGTGTTGAATCGGGTCCTCTCACTTTGAATTCTCTCTCTCTCTCGAGTGATCTAGGGCCATTAAGTTGCCCCCTCCACTTTTACTTTTGTTTGCAGTGTAACGCTTAACAAACGGTTACTAACACCATTGGCACCAAAATTGTCAAGATACATTCACTTTATTTTCGATAGTATGAGTCAGTCTATGCACTAAAAATTGAAATTTCGATAGCTGTGGTTCTGTCTTCTCTTGATCCGATCTTCATTATTACATTTAATGTTTCGATTTGATGAAATCATTGATCTGAAATAATAAAATTACGAACAAATTTCGATTATTAACATGTTGTTAACATTGTTTTGAGTGTATATAGTAACCGATCTAGTGCAGTTTCTTTCGACATTTCGTCTATGAAATGCAAAGTTTTCATTTTCCATCGGGACCTGTGACGGGACAAGGATGTCCCGTCACAGGCCCCAGGTCCTCTCACGGGACATGCTGCATAGCTGCGGTTTAACCTGTTTCATATATTTTCCTCGGTACGAAGCGATGTCTTAAATCAAATGTTTAGTGTTGAAATTGAAAGTGAGAAAGGTAGGAGACGTGTGGTAGGCCTATATATCTGAATATAGGAATAGAAACCTCCTTATTTTAAATATTCTTCCCAGCTATGGCAAGTTTGCATATCAAATGAAAGATAGGCCTAAATGAAAATACCTAGGCCTAAATAATTGAGAACAGAACAAATTTTTAAAATCGGTGTGTAGGTTAACAAGTTACGGATTGTTGAAGTATCCATGACAACGCAATCATTCTGCCAAAACCTATTTTGGTTCGATGTTGAAGGGTTATGAAGCTGTATATGGCCTATGTAATATATCATATTAAAAAGGTAGGCTATTTTGAAGGGGGATAGCCTCCTTTGTGAAAAAACTAACATTAGGCTAGTTAGTTACCTAATCGTTGGTGGTAAGCTTTTTATAATCGGATGGGCTTATATAGGCCTAGCTATATCCATAAAAAATTCAAATAGCTCCAATCTTACTGAAAGAAAGCTTGTCGGAATGGTGAGGGCTCAAATAACAATAGGCCTATGCTTTTTAAATTTTTGAATTATCTTCAGTAGTTTTCGAGATATCGCGAATTGAAGTTTGAAAATTTGAGCGAAAAGTGTCTTCATGTTTCAATATACAAAAACTGTGATCTAAGAAGGCAATATTTCATGTAAACAAACTTCAATATCTCTTTAACTAAAAGAGATAGACTAGAAGTTTAAAGAGCCATACACTCATAGCACTTTCTCTTTCTGAGAACCAAAACATTAGGCCTACCTGGAATCTCGGACCATGATGTTGTGTTCTGCGAAATTGACATCCAACCAAATTTTGTAAAACAGACCCCACGGAAAATTGGAGGACTTAAACGCATTTGGACCTATGTCAAACACTGCAGGTCAACGGGAAACATTCCCCCACTTAGAAATAATGGCAATCTGTACAACACAGCCAAGGATAAAGCCAACATCCTCAACCAACAATTCAAGTCTGCCTTCACAAAACAGAGTTGCATGACTAAAGAGGAAATCCAAGCCAAAGTTAAAATGGATGGAATCTATCCAAAAATGGGGGATATAAACATACAAACTCGAGGAGTGGAGCAGTTGTTAAAAAATTTAAAACCAGGGAAAGCAGCTGGACCAGATAACATCAAACCTCGGATCCTGAAAGAACTTGCCACAGATGTAGCCCCCATTCTCACATTAATATATCAAAGATCCTACAATAACTCGGAAGTACTGGAGGACTGGCGGAATGCAAATGTCACCCCAGTTTATAAAAAAGGTGATAAATTTAATGCAATCAACTATCGCCCGATATCATTAACATGTGTCTGTTGTAAAATGATGGAACATATCATCACCTCTAACATCATGAACCACGGAGAGCGACAAGGAATCCTCTACCCACTTCAACATGGTTTTCGTAGAGGCCTCTCCTGTGAAACACAACTGGCAGAATTTATTGATGATGTAACATCCAACATAGACAACAGAAAACAAACGGACTGCATTGTGATGGATTTCAGTAAAGCCTTCGATAAAGTCAGCCACCAGCTACTCGTACACAAACATGACCACTATGGGGTCTCCGGCAAAACAAATGCATGGATTGAGGCATTCCTTTCAGGAAGAAAACAGGCAGTCGTTATTGAAGGAGAGTCATCTGAAACAGTGGATGTTGAATCAGGAGTTCCACAAGGATCGGTTTTAGGCCCAAGTCTATTCCTCTTCTACATAAATGACATACCGCTGAATATAACATCTAAAATACGACTTTTTGTTGATGACACCATTGCCTACCTAGTTGTCTCTTCACAGAAACACGCAGAAGTGCTGCAACACGACCTCGATCTCCTCACTGAATGGGAAACTAAATGGAACATGGAATTCAACACAGACAAGTGCCATGTCCTCAGTATCACAAGAGGACGTCCCTACAAATACACCTATAAGCTCCGAGGTCATATCCTATCACATGTACAGACAGCAAAGTACCCAGGTGTAACCATCACCAACAATTTAAAATGGAAACCTCATATTGAAGAACTTTGCAAAAAGGCAAATCGAACGATTGGATTTCTGAAAAGGAATGTTAACATAAACTCGATACATGTGAAGGACACAGCTTACAGATCACTGGTCAGACCCATAGTAGAATATGCGAGTAGTGTCTGGGACCCATATCTCCAGACTGACATACACCGATTGGAGATGATCCAACATCGAGCTGCAAGATATGTCACAAATCGTCACCACAATAGATCCAGTGTAACAGATATGTTGTCCCACCTACAGTGGCAGTCACTACAGGAAAGAAGAAGATAGGCCAGACTCACACTATTGTAGGCCTATAAACTCGCCAACGAACAAACTTTGGTTGATACGAGCACACGCCTGGTTCCACCTGTCCGTAAAACTAGAGAATCGCACTCGAAAGCTTTCCAAGTCAAGTTCTCCCGTACTGAAATCAAACGACAATCCTTCTATACCAGAACAGTCAGGGATTGGAACGCTCTACCTGCAGATACTGTGTCAGCGTAGAGTATCGAAGCCTTTAAGACTCTTCTCTCCCACACCGCTTAGCTTAAAAACTCTTATTATTATTATTATTATTATTATTATTATTATTATTAGGCCTATATTAATACTAAATTTATTAGTAATGTCTGTAGGCCTATATATTTATTTGCGCACACCTATACACTGTGTTTCATCAACCAGTTGATGTTGACAGATATCGGAAGAAGAAGAAGAAGACCCAAAATTTTTATCTGATTCCAAATGCCTATGGTTTCCATGGAAACCAGCCGAAAAATGGTAAAATAATGAAAATATCGATGTTAGATCAAAAGTTATGATGTAGAAAGGGGATAGAATAACTAGTTATCAATAGTTTATGTTTGCCCTAAGTTTATCTAGGAATATCTATTATTATATAGATTATTATGATTAGGTTTCCATGGTAACGGCAAGAAAAAATGTGAAATATTGAGAAATATTGATATGATTTCAGATGAAATTATTTTTTTCACTACATAATTTTTGAAATGAATCAGACATGATAATCAAGGCCTGTCAGTTAGGTCTGTAGCCATAGGCTCCTATTGCAAATTGATTTAAATATACCCATTTTATATATTATTTGCTAAATGAATTTTAGTTAAGAAAAGCAGAAAATTAGGCTTGGCCTAGCTCAAAACGCTGAAATTTGAAATATATTCATGATATCACAATAAAATCAATCAGTTTAGAAACATAAACCAAGCAATAGTAATAATACTACTAATAATAAGTAGGCCTAAATAATAATCCATTTGTTTTGTTTTGAGCTAAACTTCAACAATATTTTATATATATTTCAATTTTGCTGCTTTTGGAAAATCCCCTCGGGAGCCTCACTGTCCCATCACGTGCCTCTATTTTTGCCCGTCACAAGCCTCAATTCATCCCATTAGACGCCTCCCTGATCAATATTCTCTGTACTAGGTGGTTGGCTCACGGCTTCTCATGCTTCTGTGAATGAGACCGTGAAATGGCCCCAAAACGCATCTCCGGCGATTGAATTTTCAACAGCCGCTTTACCGACGGGAGCGTAGAGGCGATCCGGGAGCAAAAAAAATTGATTGCCGATCATTTCGCTAAATCTGTCCTGATATTCAGAAATATAGTGATGAATAATTATGAATCGGAAAATAAATACAATAATTCACCACTAGACCGATGAATAATTGTTGAATATTGATCTCATCACGAGCAGCGCGGCGCGTCGACATTCAATAACAAGTGCCGGCCGCCATTTTGTATCGCTTGCTGCAACGTAAAACTTAGAAATCGACTGTTCCGGCAGCGATCGCTCAGCCCCGACACGAAATAAAATCATGCGGTCTTCAGTATTTGAAATTCAAGATCCTAAACCTTCCGATTCTTGATTCCTCGCTTATTCTGGGTCCTAAGCTGACGAATTTTGCTCTTGAAAAAGGGTATATTTCGATTTCTATTTTCTTCGACTAAAATGCGGATTAAAACACTAAACCAACCCCCAAGTGATAAAGATCGATCTTATTGGTTGATTCAAAAAGATTTTAGCTCATTTGCATTGATAGACAGGTTTTATGAATGATTTTACTACGCGATGTCAAAACGCGTAGTAAAAACGCGCATCACTCAAATATTGAGAAATATTGATATGATTTCAGATGAAATTATTTTTTTCACTACATAATTTTTGAAATGAATCAGACATGATTGTCAAGGCCTGTCAGTCAGGTCTATAGGCTCCTATTGCAAATTGATTTAAATGTACCAATTATATATATTATTTGCTTAATGAATTTTAGTGGTGGAAGTTTGAATTCTTTTTCTAACCAGTCTTCGTATTCTAATTGATTTCCGATGCGATGTAAACTTTTTGCTCTGTCACTGTTTGATTTTATTAGTCTACGAATGGCGATTTTAAACTCTTGGTTGAACACAGGTTAGCAATGGAATCATGTTCTGAATGAATAGTAGTGTAGTGTTGATTTTGCCAAGAATCTTCAAAGCATGGCCAGTATCCATATTACTGAAAAAAAGATAAAAGATCATTTATTGATATTTTTATCCTTTTAAGCCCACTTGGGACTTTAGTCCCAGCGGGCTATTGCGTTCACTTTTCATCCGTCGTCCATCCGTTCAGACACATCTTCAGCCCAAAAACTGGCCCTGTCAGAATCAAGATGGCCGACTGGCAGCCATTGTTGTTCGCTAAAATCAGCACTTTTTACACATTTTCGAAGTTTACGAGGGAAATTTTGAAGACGCTTTGATCAATTACCTTGATCTTTCGATTATATTTGAATCTACCAAGGGCCCATCAGCATAAGAAAAATTGGGTCCATCTGACTCAAGATGGCCGTCATATGACCTTTTTAGTCTCCAAAAATGTCAATTTTGGCCGGAATTCTAGGTCCTGTAGCTTCCTACTGGTTTTCTATATTATATTTGTACCAATACATATTTTGTTACCACAATCAATTGCAAAGTTGTAGCTCATGACATCATCTATGATTGTGGTGAGTTTTAAGGACATTAGTTTTAAGGACATTCTATATGGTCACCAGGGGGCGTTGAAAAGTACAGACCTGCCTACCCCTACGATATCGCCGTAGTTTCTTTGGTAATTCATGCCTCATTACGACGCTACGACCTGACTTTGGAAAATACGATTTTCATCACTATCATCTAAAAATACAATGATCGGTGATTTCTGGTAGCCATAATACGAGCGATGATCTCTCTAAAAGAAAATTACGATTCCGATGCGAAAAATCATTGTATTTTACGGCCAATACATTAAAGGCTTTTACAGCGATGTAGTAGTTTGACTTTATCGATTAGCGCGCCTCTTCTATGTATTAGTCTCGAGTACACTCCTACGCGCGGCACTGATTACAGAGCTGGAATATACTAGTACATAAAGCGTTGCAATGCTGCGCGCTGTTAGGCCTACTTGTTGGCGGCGTGGCCGTACGCTATACAAATGTGGAGGCATCGGGTGATTAAATAACCCGATAAATCAGGGAGAAAAAAATAATTGCTATAGGGGCCTAGTAGACAAAATAAGCATGGGTAAAAATTAATTTTTATGTCATGCGATAAAACTTTTGTGTGGGATTCGAACGCAAACATTGCCGAGACTAAGTTCACCCACAGTCCTTTGCGCTGCAGCCATTGTTCTGTTCGCAGTGTGGGCGGGAATAAAAATGCCTAAGCGTGTCAGCGCGGGTAATGATAATGACGTCGATTCATCGCCCGCTACAAAGAAATCGAATCAACGGTTTATCGACTTCTATTCTGAAAAGTGGCCTTGTTTAAAACCGTCTGTAAAGGGAGAATGTTTCGCATACTGTTCGACGTGCAATATTAATATATCGTTCTCTCATGGCGGGCAGTCGAATTGTCGTAGGCACATAGAAACACAAGGAGACAAGGATTTGACGAAAGCACTGTCAAAAACACCTTCAATCCAAACATTGTTTACTGAAACGAAAGAAACATCTGAAATTGCTTTAAAACGAAATATTACTAAAGCTGAAGCAAAAACATCTGAGCTAATCGCCGAGTTGAACTTGCCGTTGAATACTGCAACACGATTAACCAAGCACTTCAAAGAGATTTTCCCTGATTCAAAGATTGCACAAGGTAAGTGCCAGAAAAACAAGATGTTTTGGTATGGTAGGCATACTTACTATTCAATGATAAACAACATGATAATAAATTAAAAGGATTGTACGTAATATTAGGCCAAAACAAAATATATGTGTGGTTACGGTCTCCCGACCGATTCAAATAAATTACCGCCGAGTCATTTTATTTTAGTGACTTCGTCATCAAAAATTTTGGAGTAACCGTTTTTCATGTTCTAACATCCGGAAAATGCGCAAAACATATAAAAGTCATCGATAAAACTTTTCCAAAATCGATATTTAACATGAAGATTGCCTTTAGAAGTTTGGATTGCAATCTTTATGTCTTGAAATTTAGGGATTATTATCGGAATGTGACTGCCATGTGAGTTAACATGACTGTATTTGACAGTTGAGCTACTACTAGCGCCATCTATCGAACATAAATTGAACCTGTTGCAAAATTTCACTCCAAATGCTATCATAAATCATTGGACATGTCTGTTGTCTAGTCTCTGTTGAATTGTAATAAGACATATTTTTTACAGTGTTGGAGTCTCTGATTCAACAGGCAATAAATAGTCCTATTGATAACTAAGATATTTTTTTGTAAACATTTGGAGACCTAGGTATGATACATCATAGTTTTACACATTTCTTCAGCTTCAAAATTTTGATACTGATGAGAGGGAAACAAGGGTTATGATGATTTATAATTACCAAGTAACGCATCAAAAAATTCTTGAATTAATATGTATGTTTTTGGTTTACCTTTGTCAGCGATATGATGTTGGCATTGAGCCAATTCATGTAAAATCGCGGTACGTTTTTTTATGTGAGCATTTGTTTCATTGGTTCTTGGCTTAAAAGACGTATAATCGATGCGATTGAAGACATGGCGAACCTCCGTCGATGACATGGTCAACTGAGTTAAAATTCTACGAAAAACTGTTTTTGGCGGGAAAATTCTTAGCTCTCGCGTATAAAATTGCAATGACCTCGATTGGGGGGGCGTTGTCTCTACGAACAAATGGGATTGTTTTTTGGATATACGGGGAATTCCGGCGCTACTAAAATTATGGGAAAGCCATAGAATGTGTACGTTTCATTGGACTAGGTGCCGTATACGTGCCGATTTCAAATGCTCATTGCTGGTGAGGATGTAATTATTTCACTCATCTGCCATAGGTATTGTTTCATTTTAATACCCGGTGATTGTTTTGATTGACATTGAGGTGTAAGCGAATATTCACTTACACGAGGCCTCCACATGCACGCGGAGTGCTACACCACACACACACACACACACACACAAGCTCGTACAGTACACTACGGTGATGCTGTAACGCGTGAACGTTTGATATGAAAATAGGCTGAATAATCATAGCAGAAGATGAGCGCTGTGTTTTCTGTTCGATAGAATTTGTAATAAATTGTAATTTCTTGTGACCTGAAAATACTAAGCAGCAAACTAAAAGGTCTGTCGAGGTCTGAATATTGTAGTGGTAAATTCCAGGACTTAAAACGATCTAATAGCCGATTTCTTCTGTACCACCGATATTTTAGCTTCCGTGGCCAACATTGGAAGAGGTTTCCAAGACCCAATATTCAGCCACCCTCTGATATGTGATGAATTTTAGGCCATCCCAAAATAATGGTCTGTTTGCCGTAACCCGACCAACCTGACTTCAGAGGTACCGAGTGAAAACTTTTTTCTAGGATTCATTGAAATAAATTTTATTTTTGATAAAAACAGCCGACCGACTATGAGCTACGTATGTTTGAATTCTAGTGTGCATGGTGTGAAAACATGCCTTGACATGTGGCCTAGTTTAAGTTTCCAGGAAACTGGCAGTGTTCCAATAAGCTGCCATTCATTCTAATAGTGACTAAAGTGACTGAATAGCTGGTAACGTGAAAGCGCGCACATATTCAATGTACCGTTTCATTTTTAAGACAGAGATGACGCTCTGGACGAAGTTATAATTTTAGAATAATTCTTGAAATCTACGCTATTAGACAAATTTCCTGTGCGCAACGTAGATGATTTTTTGCGATATTGTTTCCATGTAAAAAAGCCCAAAGGTGAAAAATTTGTTTTTTTTTTGCCCAAAAATTTTGCAAAAAAAAAATTCTACCTACCTACCGACTCATCCTGAAAAGTTGAGTCGGTGTTGCAGCAAACAGACAATTATTTTGGGATGGCCTTATTTGAATATTTTTTCATATCATATTAAACATATTTTTTTGAAAATATAAAATAGTTTCCCTGCCGTGCCTACCTGTACCCTACAAACTTTTAGACGTGGACCGCAAACAAATGTATATCTTTGGTCTTATTTGACTACAAAATAATTCTTTAGGAAAGATAAAATACAATATAAACTGTGGATCTTTGAAGTCACGAATTAAAAAGATTTTTCAAGCAATGCCCTTACTCCAAACAACCTCTAGCTTTCAAGGTAAACCACACTTTGCCCATGGGCAATTTATTTACTTGTTGGTGAAGGTTCTTATATTTTTTTTTGGCCTTATGTCACACTGGGAGGGTGTGGGAGTTGACATTCTATTTTACACTGGTCTTCCACTCAATTTTTATTCCACTTTCGAATTTATTTGTTATTTCAATTATAAGATTACCCATTTCAGGTTACAGCTGTGGACGTAGTAAAAACACGGTCGTCATGAAAAAATCAGCAATAGTAGTTCAGCAGTCAATTATCAGACGACTAAGAACACAACCATTTACACTATCAACTGATGGTAGCAATGATGACAACCATGGAAAGCAGTAACCCATTGTTGTTAGGCTGTTTAATGGTATAACGAAGAATGTGGATTCGGAGCTCCCATCTGTACCAACTATTGATGGCAGATCAACTGGTAAGTTTTGTTTCTGAATTTGTTTTGAATAGGGAAATACATTGATTCATCTTCATGAAATAGATGTTAAACTAACCTAACTATATACTTACTTTCGGTTTAATTTCAGGTGAAAATATTTTTAAACTTTTAGACAGTGAGCTCAGTAGAAACAACATTAAGTGGGAAAACTGTCTTGCATTGGGATTAGACAATACGAATGTGAATGTGGGCGATAAGAATGGTTTGGTTTGCTTTAGCCAAGAAGAAAAATCCTGATATTTACCTGTCAGGCTGTGTGTTGCATTTGGTCCATATTGCAGCACGGAAAGCTGCTAATGCACACCTACCTGGTATTGATGATATATTAGTTGATGTCTTTAATTATTTGAAAAAGAGTGATAAAAGGCAGTCGGAACTTGCATCTCTTACTACAGAATGTGGACTTGCACCAAAACCTGTTCTTGAACATGGTCAAACAAGGTGGCTAAGCATTGGAAAGTGATTATGTAACTATATATATAACTGTTAGTTTAAATGGTAAATTAAGATTTATCTATTTCTAGGTAAAAAGTTGTAATTCAATATTTAAAGATAATCGTTATGTGTTACATATACTTTTCAGGTGCATTGAAAGGTTGATTTACAATTGGGAACCTTTGAAAAAGTTTTTCAACCAAGAAAAAGCTTCAAAAGCTGTTGATAATAGACGTAACCAAGCTTATGCTAAAGCAAAGAGCCAATCACTCTGTGAATTCTTCAGGTCGCCTACTAATAAGTTGTATTGCCTTTTTCTTAATTACGCAGTACATGTCTTTGATGACATACTACTAAATTTGAAGTCCCAGGAACCAAAAATTCATCTCTTGAGGGAGGTCTATCAAAGCCTTAATTGGAAAAATCCAACAACGATTTTTAAAACCGTCTGCACTGGTAGGATTTACTTTTGATAAGGTTCAGTATAAGTTGAATTACAACAGAAAGCCAAATCATTTGATCATGATAGGTGATGATGCACAGTCATTTATCAAAGATAAAGACAAAAACTATTTGAAGGACACAAGGATCACGGAGTTCTACGCCAACATAGTCAAATACTATACAAGTCTGCTGGACTATATGTTGGATAAACTCCCTGTATCTGATAAGTTGCTTCACTGCTGTGAGGTTGCTGACATATCGTTGGAAGAAAGTGTTCCTCAAAGTCATCTTGAATTCTTTATAGATAGGTTTCCGTGTATCATACCACATGGTGTTGCCAAAGAAACTATTCTGGAGGAATTTTGTTTGTACCAAGTAACTGATTTCCGCCATCTTACAAAAGAATTGACCAATTCTAGAATTGAGAAAGTGTGGCAAAAGGTTGGATTATATGAAGATGACATTTATTCAGAACTAGCAACATGCATGCTTCAACTGTATGCCAAAAATCCAGCCCTTCAGAAAGTCGGTGAAATCAGAAGACTTGTTTTCTTACCTTGAAATGTATGAAATTGTTTGTAATGATAGACTGAAAGACTAAGTCACTAAACAATTTAATGAATATGTTCATGATGGTGAGCTTATTGCGACGATAAATGTATCTAGAAAGCCGAGATTAGATAGTGTGTGGTCACAAATTGGCGCAGTTGAAGAGTTTGATAGGGCTTATTCAAGAATTTGAGTTCTGTAATGTGCAGCATTCTGAGCATACCTCATTCAAGTGCACATTGTGAACAGATTTTCTCATGTGTGAGAAAAAATCGTACTGATCAGAGATTTTGTTTGGAAGACAAAATGCTTGAAGCATTGTTAGTGTTGAAATCCAATCCAAGTGAAATTGCTTGCACAGATAGTCATCTTGATGAATTAAAGCATGCATACTCTCATTCTTTGAAAAATTAACTACATTAGAGATAACTGTTGGTGTCAATCTCAATAAGATTCTGGTTAGTTTAGTTTAATGAAAAAATGTGTTCCTTATTTTTGCATTTATATGATCACTTCATAACAGTTTAGATTAGAATAAAAGAAAAACTTATGATTAGAAGATTGTTTTACTTCATTTATTATTCTGTGACAATGTAGACATTTTAAAAGTACTCTGAGGAAGTGAAAACTACGATTTTGACAGAAAAGCAGAAGTCAAAATTACTCTTAGAAGAGTCTGAATACGATCTAGGAAAAATGGCAAAAAACTACTCTCTGACTGGCCCTATTACTACTGAAACTACTGGCAGCAAAAATTCTGGGTAGGCAGGTCTGAGTAGAATAACCTGGTATTTCCTTATTATATTGGTACCTAGGCATATTTTGTTACCATGATCAATTGCAAAGTTGTAGTTCAAGACATGTTCTGTGAATATGGTGAGTAAAAAGGTCGTTGGGTTTTGAATATGGTCACCAGGGGGCTTAGCAATAACTTAGTATTTCCATATTAAATTGGTAACGAGACAATTTTTGTTATCACAATCAATTACAAAATCGTAGCTGCTGACATGTTTTATGATTGTATTGAGTTACAAGGTCATTGGTTTTTGTATATGGTCACCAGAGGGCGTTGAATATTGAAATTGTGAGATTGTTGAGCATTTGAAACCACGTGGGCAAGGTGTCCCTGGACTCCTAGTTGTTTTTTACTTGGTACTGCTCATAGTATTTTTAGCCCACTTGGGACTTTAGTCCCAGCGGGCTATTGCGTTCACTTTTCGTCTGTCCGTCCGTAGACGGAATCCAGTTATTTTGGGAAGTTTTGAAGATGCTTCAAGGTAATGTCTTGATATTTGGTTTATACATGTATCTACCCTAGACACATCTTCAGCCCAAAAAGTGGTCCTATCAGAATCAAGATGGCCGACTGGCAGCCATTGTTGTTCGCCAAAATCAGCACTTTTTATGCATTTTCGAAGTTTTCGAGGAAATTTTCAAAAGACACTGATCAATTACCTTGATCTTTAGTTTATATTTGAATCTACCAATGGCCCATCAACATGAGAAAAAGTGGGTCGATTTGATTCAAGATGGCCGTCCTATGACATGAGAGAGCTATAACCAGCATGTCGGCATTTAGTCGTGTAAATTGCATAGGCCTAAGCCAGGCCCTCTGGAATTGAATTGAATTCGACACAGTAATTCGCCTGTAATTTGCGATGAATCTTATTAAAAATAAGCTTGAAGATTGGGTCTGGCGAGATGTCCACCCCTATTGTAGAAAATGTCATTGGTGATCAAATATGGCTGGCATTTGGGTGGTCATCTCGAATTTCTTGTTTGCATGATTGCAGCCCGCAATTCTTGATGGATTTCGACAAAATTTGGTGTGAGGATCAGGGTAGGTAAGCTGTCCATGCCTTTTGTATATGGAGGTCATCCGCTTTAAAATATGGCTGCCAGGTTAGCCATCTCGAATTTCTAGCACAAAACAGCCTGCAATTCTTGATGCATTTTCATGATACTAGGAGTAAGAATTTTGGTAGTTGAAATGTCTCATCCCTTATTGAAAATTGAGTTCAAGTATGGCCACCAGGATTGCCATCCATCTTGGATTTCTTCTCAGCTCGATACCTACACCAATTCTTGATGCATTTTTTCATGTAGTGTGATCTTTGCAGGGCAGCTAAAATGGGCTTGTCTTTTCATGTAAGGATATATTAACAGAAAATGAAAATTATCGCCACATAGCCTATACCATCTTAACCATTTTAAAACTTGTTACATCGTTACGATGTAAATCTTTCTGTAAAACTTTGAATACTGAATCATTCTTCTTCCACTGTGTCATGAAGGTACAAGGCCTATGGGCCTCTTGTTACAGTTAGACCGAAATTATCGCCGAGTTGTATGACGGTGTAACGTGCATCAGTGTTCTCCACAGGAAAAATTTATAGCAGGGCGGGAGTATTCAATATTATCCTCTCTGGCGAGCACCGAAGGTGCGAAGCCAATGCGGGGGGTTTGTGGGTCCTCCCCCAAGAAAATTTTTTAATTTAACGCCCCCTCATAGTGTCTGAGACAGAAAACCACACTGGAATTTCGTGAAAAGTCACAGATGATTTTAATGCTGGACGCCAAAAATATCACAATAAATCTACCGACGAAAGACTGGGCGAGTGGCTCAGTTACTATGATGTTGTCTATTTTTAGAGAAACTGACGACGACCTACGCACCGGAGAGAATGAATGCATGAACAAAAACTTACATGCAATTTTTTAGAAAGAAAAGCGCGACAATTTCTAAGTGTAAAAACTATTTTGATGAAATCAAATAGGACATACTTTTCAAGCAACAGCACCGAGGCAGCGCGGCGTGTAGTGTGAAGAACATGCCTCAACACGTGGCCTAGTTTTAGTTTTCCAGGAAACCAGGTACTTGGCTTTTGGCCAGGGATATGAATACATTATCACACTCACGCTGAGGCTGACTATATCGCTACATATCACTTTTTTGATGTGTTACCTTTACTGATAAATCTCAGATCAAAGAAAATCCTACTAGATATAAATGACACAATATCAATGGTTAGCAGTCAACAAAAACTTACGTTTATTGAAAAGGTTACACCGTGTCACTAGACTGGTTGCCTGTCAAGATGGAGACTGGTACCAGTCTAACTTGTGTCACATAGATTTTATTAAGTCAAACGAGCAAACATATCTTTCAATTATTTCACAGTCATTTAAGCTTCATCTTCACTGGTGGATTCTGAATCTACTGAAGTACATGTAGTAAGTATTTTATCAAAATCTAATTGAATTTTCCGATTTCTGATTTGATTCCAAAGTTTTGCTGCCTAAACATATGGGAATTCCCCAACATCTGGTCCCTCAATAGATGCCATCATTAAAGCGTTTAATGTTTTTTGGGACAGTCTATTCCTTAATCTTGTCTTAATTCGTTTAATTTGCTGAACCCGCGCTCACAGTCTAAAAGGAGACGAAAATAATTTAAAATTCACATGTTAATTTATTCATTCCGAGGTCTAATCAAAAAATATTTACTGGCAGTTGAAACAGGAATCACTAAGCCTGCGCCCGCTAGTTTGGCGAGGTTAGGATAAGCATTCGATTTACTAAAATTCTTAAGGGTTGCAGCAGTTGAACAGTATCTGTTGGGTTCCCTAATCATGAAAGTGCGACATGACGACCATTCGGCTAATGTCTGGTCCCTGGACAAACCCAAACCTTCAGAATAATGATCAATTAAGATCTGCAATGAGAACAAAATGTGATTATGAAACATAATTATAAAATGAGCAGTAGCTCAAAATGCTAATTCACTAACATCTATTTTGTCAACTCCATGTTCATTTATTTCAGCATCGGCTAGCGTTTTCGGGAAGGTTTCATCAACTTGAAAAACTGAAAATGCCTGCATCACACCGGTGTTAGGAAACCGCTCGTTGATATTTTGTATGAGAGCCTCGATGAAAGAATCGTGGACCTAAAATAAAAATGGATTTGTTATATTACACTTCGCTTTGTTAATTCATTGGCTAAAATAAATAACTTACATTTCGTTTGTAGCTGTCTTTGTCTGAGTTGTTCATGTTTAATGAGATATCAGCACTATTCTGCATAGAATTTATAATAACATCTGATTCTTTGAAAAACTTTCCGGGAACGACTAATCGCACTTTCAGATATTCTACGGTGCTTTCGACGAAGCTTTCTATTTCACTAAAGTCAAGGTTTTTACTCTGAATTCCAAAAATAAGAACATAATTAAAGTCATTTATCATATGAAGAATTTATTGATTATTGATTATTCTTTGATACCTGGAACCGTTTTGAGAGAATTGCTAACTGAGGCAGGATATCGCACATCACATGCAACGTGGTAACGAATCGCCATGTAGACACAAGCTTCAATAAACCAATGGCTTTTACATTGTTTCTCTCACTTGCTTCCCTCTCAAGACTAATTATTACGCTGGCGATTATACAGCGCAGTGTGTCACACGCATTTTCATGTGAAAGCCATCTAGTTGTTAGTGCACGCTTTGGTTTAAGAACAGGATCGTTGATATTTTCCTGAAACCCAACGTAAAAAAATCTGAAATTTAAGCTCTACATTATATTGTTTATTCAAACAGTTATTGATATATAGTCATTATGATCAGAATAATGAAACATAAACTTATTTACTTGTATTTTCTTGAGTCCTGCCATTCTAATTGCTGAATTTTCGTAGAAGTAATATCATTCGCAGAGTGTCATTGAATGTCTTGATATATGGCACTTTTTTCCCTGCATCTCCCATTGCTAGGGCCAGTCGATGTGCTACACAATGGCAGCTTACAACCATGGGGGAAGCCTGGAAAACCAAATTAGTTGTAAACATTGTAAAATGCGTATTATACCGTCTTGCTGAAGTGACGGTACTTACGCGTTTCATCAATGTGGCAACACCATTACGACTGCCAACCATAACACTTGCACCGTCGCTGCCAAATCCTGCGACTTTTCGAAGATCGAGGTCACTTTCCTCTAGAAAATTCTGAAGTTTGCCGAAGATAGCCTCTGCTGTCACGGACTGCATCTATAAATAAATTATTTTTCTTAATTAAATTGGTACATTTTCTATGTTAATCGATATGGCTTTGAGTTGGATAACAGAGGATTAATACTATATGCATTATTGTTTTGACGACTTACCTCTTCAGCGCCGACAAAGGTGACATTTGGATCTCCTTTGTCATCCAAATACTTGATGTAAATAAGCATTTGTTCCGTTGTTGTTATGTCTGACGATTCATCAATCAATACAGCATAAACTGGAGAATTTCGTATTGCTTCCAGTCTATCATTCCGTATTGCCTGACCTGAAAAAAAATAATTTGGGTACATAAATGCTTGAAATGTATTTAAAACGCGATGAATGATTGATGATTTTACCTAAGCAGAAAACTATTTCCTGCATTGTCCTTTCAGAAGTATAACTAGCATTCGTTTCCACATCAAGCACATCAAGGTATGTGCAGCCTAGATCTTTTACAAGGGTTAGTAGGGACTTGTAAGTAGTTGTATGTGCGATGTCATGACGAATCAGCCAGTACATGCATCGCAATGCTGCAATGAATGCAGTTTCCTGAACTGTCGCCATGCTTGAAAATGCCGCCTCTAACCCCCCTTTCTTCTTCGATTCTTCTCTCTGGCGCTGTAGAGTTACGGACACTGAATGGCAATCTGTTTTCTCATGTTCTTTGATTTTGTCTTCCCGAATTGAAGTACATGTTATAGCGGTCCAAAAACGCTTTCCTTTTTTGAGTGCTGTCCATGTCTCGTACATAATTTACAAAACATTCCGTCATCTGAATCAAATGTATGAAAATTATTTTGTATGCAAAACCATACTGTACGGAAATTTGCAATAACTTGTGATCTTGTTGCAAAAACCTGTTTTGATCTTCAATTTGATACTTTAATCGAAATTTTATATTATTATATATCAAGAATCAGGCCTATTAAATATGTGCTACGGTACCCATGCTGTGTTCCGGTTTAACAACTATGAACTATGGCCTTGGGGAGATAAGATGGGGTGTGATGGACTCTGTGGAATTCTTCATATATATAAACAAAATGTTCAGGTGAAAAAAATGAATGAAGTAAAAGTTGATTACACTCACCTACGTCGTCGTACCGAAGCCACGTGTAACGTTTCAACCAATTTTGATCAAAACCCTTTGATCTGTGCTTCGATGATGTGTTTTTAGCTCAGATGTTACAACGGATGTTGAGGCTTCTATAGGGACCTCATTTTGACTGACCGTGTCAACCAATTTTCGTTTTTTTACAATACCGAATGAAAATAAATTGCTCATCTTGTCAGTGAACACGAAATTGCACGAAAAACGGTCGAGATATATTCCGTGTCACTGCGACTGTACAACTAAACAGATAAACAACTAGACTTCGGTTATAAATATTAACTACACTTTATTTCGTTACTATGGTTATTCTGTGATTGTTGCGGGTCAGAGAATTCTTTCAGTAAACTTTTCCCCACGTTGCACATCTGGTTAACAGATACGCCATACGTGATCTCAGTTTGCCTCCCATAAAGATAGTAGTTGCGACTATAAAATAAACAACAAACCAAAAAGTGGGTTTCATTAATCCAAACGAAAACGAAACCAGAACCGAAATTTATTTCTAAAAAACTCTTTATATATAAACTTCATTTGTACATTCATTTATTGATGATCCACAGATGCTACAACAAACTTTATCGATCAGTGAGTGGCACGTGCCATATGCGGCGCGCGCGCTCTCGTAGATACTGATAGTAGGCGTTCCAAACATTGAGCTGCCAATCATTCTAGAGACCGCCTTTATCTTAAACGTTGGCTACGTTCCAACTAGAACATTCCACAACCATCCGATTTCACAACTTAGACACATCGTGATTTAGCTTCCCGTAAATTACGCATATGACAACGAAAAAAATTTAAGCAGGTCGGTAAAAACATTAGGCAGGGCGCTGAGTTTTTAGCATGGCGGCATATAATTTCAGCAGGGCGGTCCGCCCTGCTAAAACAGCCCGTGGAGAACACTGTGCATTTATTCATTTATGTAATGAGGCTGCCTGTACATAGGCCTATGGCCTTCTTTGATGGTAAATAATGATATGATGATATGCAGCTGTCAATGATATGCAATGATTACATTACATCTCTGCCTAAATGGGTACCGGTGTTATCCACATTACATCTCTGCCTAAATGGGTACCGGTGTTATCCGGTAATACCTTCAATTGGATAAAGTGAAAATAACATTTCGGTTTGCTACATTGATTTTCACGTTTCTTTAAACCGGTAAATTCCGAGTCCGCCATATTGAATACCGGTATTCAATGTTTGTGTAATTCATTTATACAAACATTGAGTATCATCTAAAACACGGGTGCGGCATAGCCACTAAAACATGGCCCTACCTGAACGTCTGGATTTCGGTCATTTGTGATGCACGTACCATAATTTTGTGTTCGCATACGATGTTTTACAAGTAATTCTTCGGTCTGGAATTCGACTATGTTACGAGTTTCAGTTATACGAAACCACTGTCCCTCGAAAGAAGATGAAAATTCCTTTCCTGTGGCAGTGTGTTCGTAAGAAAATGGATTTTCGCATATTTTCATGCTGCAGGACTTGACGTCGAATGGACAGCGAATTGGTTGAAAGATCATTGAGTGGATGAGCTGGGGGGTTAATCCATTTCATTGATAGCTGCATTACTGGAGACATATTGCGTAGCAACTGCTACGGAGTCGCGTCGATAGACTGGTCTGATTTCTTCGGCTGCGGCTGCCATTGGACCTAAAGGCAGCCTGTCTTTAAACGCGATGTTGTGGTGAATAGGTCTTAGATTATTGATGCGGTATCGCAGCTCTGTCATTGGTTCCTTGATTCGCCGATGTAGTTGCTACCGATCAATCCTTTAACCGGGATTGAATCTATTTGTACATTTAAAATTGCATCCCTATATCGTTTACTGACATATTTTCAACTTCGTCGAATCATCTAATCTCTGCATTTCATAAGGCTGTGCTAAATCTCTGGGCTCATGAGCAATTATATCTCTGGGCTCATGGGCAATTATTACTTTCAACGAAATAAACTTTATCATAGATTTTCATTTAAGTTGTTATCGGTTCAATTATTACACGTGCTTGTGTTGATTGTCATAGATAACATCAAAAATAGCGCCACCGCAGGTTGTATCTGAACTATACGCACGGAGTGAAGGATAAATAAATGACAAATTACGGCTAATTCTAGCTAGCTAGTTATATATATACTAATGTTTCTTCCGGTTAAGAAATCACAGAAAGTTCAATTTTGACAGCATTTGCCCTTTAAATTCCCCAAGAATACAAAGACAAAAAACGGATACATTTTCATTGGTCACTGGCTAAAATGTGCATTGTAAAATCGGAGTATACATGCAGTATTGGAAGAAGACACAGACATTGAGTGATGGAGGAATTATTATATCATTGAATAAATTTGTCACACTTCCATGTCCGGTCCTACCTCAAAATTCGGCTACATCAGAAAGATATTTTTGGTCCCACGAGATGCAAGGTCAGCGAATTCTACTGTACTAAGAATGTGTCGGAATGATGTGCAGTTTGAAACTGGAATGGTTGGATAGAGCTAGCATCAAACATAAACCTTCAAGGGAATAATGAGTGGAAAATTTCAACTCATGCAGATCTTTGTGAAAATAAGCCCAGAAAACAAGCTTAAGCATTTGGAAATTAAGACAGTATTGAATTCTAAATTACACTTCAGCACAAATCGTGACATGTATATTTGTTATAACTAGTGGAAAGCCTGTGAAAAACATGGATGAGTAGAACTTCGTGTTTTATTCATTGCATGCGAATTGAATAGGAGTGTTTTAAAGTGGCCCATGATGCGGTGTGAATACCGGTGCCCGTTGAGACCATATGGGATCTTGGGACCGACTTGACCTGTCCCCGAGGATACTCAGTCCCTTAATCACATACTAAGAATTTCGTGGAACCCATGGAGGCCCGTAACAGAACTATAGATCGCAAACAAATATGTAAAGTACCGATATGGTCATTTCTTAATGTATGAATTTTATGTGGTACTGAAGATCTAAACCTGTGGGTGCAGCATGTAACGGGTAAAAAACAAAAATGTTCAGTCACACGCACTTGGGCCTCAGCCCAATACAATCACTCTGCTGACTTCAGTGATTTTATTGCTTTGAACCAGCAGCAGTACCTCGTTAGTAACAGTAAGTGGGTTTATTGCTTTTTTATTTACTATGATAGTATCATATGTAACATTTGAAAAACTGTTTCGTGATCTTGGGTCATAGAGGCAGCAGTAACTTGTACTGTATCAACTGACAACTCAAGTAAAAGGGTAACTGACACTTTTTGGTTTACCTTTGTCAGCAGTATGAGGTTGGCGTTAAGCGGGAAAATTCTTAGCTTTTGCGTATAAAATTGCAATGACCTCGATCGGGGGGCGTCGTCTCTACGAGCGAATGTGATTGGCTGTTTTTGGGATATACGGGGAATTCCGGCGCTACTAGAATAATTATGGGAAAGCCATTAATGGCGAACGTTTCATTGGACTGGTGCCGTATATGTGCGAATTTTAAATGCTCATTGCTGGTGAGAATATAATTATTTCACATATCGCCATAGGTATTGTTTGATTTTAATACCCACTACACAAGGCCTCCACTAGCGCAAGAGTGCTAAACATTAGACTGTTGCACTCACAAACACACGCTCATACAGACTACTATATGGTGATGCTGTAACGCTGCTTTGCGCGTGCACGTTTGGTAGGATAACAGGCTGAATAATCGTCGAAGCAGAAAATGAGCGCTGTGTTTTCTGTTTGATAGAATTTGTAATAAATTGTAATTTCTTGTGACCTGAAAATACTAAGCAGCAAACTATAGGTATAGGTCGAGGCCTGAATATTGTAGTGGTAAATTCCAGGATTTAAAACGATCTAATACTACGCCCCGGTGTATTAGCTTCCGCGGCCATACATTGGAAGAGGTTTCATTCCCAAGACTCAATATTCAGCCACCCTCTGATATGTGACATCATATGAATTTTATTTGAATATTTTTTCATATTGTGAAAAATATATTTTTGAAAATATAAAATAGTTTCCCAGCCGCACCTGCCTGTACCCTACGAAATTTTGGACGTAGACCATAAACAAGTTTATCTTTGGTCTTATTTGACTACAAAATAATACTGTAATAAGGATAAAATACAATATAAACTTCTAGAACTTTGAAGTCACAAATTAATAAGATTTTTCAAGCAATGCCTTTACTCTAAACAACCTCTAGCTTTCAAGGTAAACCACACTTTGCCCATGGGCAATTTATTTAAAGATTTTCTACTTTTTAAACTAAACGATAGATAAAATTATAAAATAAGGCTATGCGATTTTATAATTGGAAAAATCTTATGAATGTAGTCAGAATTGATGATTTAGATGTTCGCGCACCTGTTCAGTGAAAAAATTGCTTCTGCTGAACACGTGGTAGGAACACGGATGTATAAATCATCGTTTTGGATTATCATTTAGTGATAGTAAGTAAGATCATGGTTAGATCTAATAACGAGGACATTTTGACTTATGAACTGATGAATCTTAGACAGAATTTGCCGCAGGAAAAATTTCAATTCTTTGCTTTGAAATACACCTCGTATTGGTAGCTCGTATTGGTAGGTCACTATAGAATATTTCCTCATCCATCCTATTCTAAAACTTAAAAATAATGTTTGTGAAAGATTTGTGATGTAATTTATCAAAACTCTTCTGCAGCATGAAACTTGAATCGAAAAACATTATTCCTTGGTTGTAAAGGCTGTAGAAATTTATTGAAAGTTTTTGTAGAGTTTTCAAGAGTTAGTTTTCAAACTACTTAGTCTTAAATGACTATGAAACTAGTAAATAGTAAACGAATATGAATTTATTTATTCTTTAGTGAGATCGAAATCTGTGAGTGCTTATGTTGGCTGGCTTATGTCGACCGCCGATGATCACGTGATAAGCATTTTGACAATAGATTTGAATTATTTTTAATTATGGGGAAATATAATTCCAGTAGAAATGCTATTTCTTTAAGATCTTATTCTTTCTGATTCTCTTTTGAATACAATGTGCTAGCGACATCATATAAAAATGGCCGCTCACACCATTATTCTACAGATGTCGTGTCTAGATCTTCTGTCCACTCATCTGCCGTGCTGAAGGTTTGGTTTACGTATGGAACTGCTTGAATTTTGAAAGTTAATGACTAATTGCTAATGACGCTAACTAGCGGTTATAATTTGTACTATGAATATGCGGTCTCTCATTGGCTGGAATCGCTGCGCTCAGTTCGGTCGCGTCGCAGATGAGCTTGTGTCCGTTGCGATCGAAAGCAACTGTCCGCCTACCGTAGGCCAGAGTAGAACATGGGCAACTAGCCAGATACAGCTTGCGACAAGTTACCGTCGCAAGCCGACTTATGTTGAAATGATAGAGCAGCAACTGGCGATAAACCCAGTTGCTTGTCGACATAAGCCAGCCTTAAGATACTTTATAGTATGCTTGTGGTGCTGAACTATAGGTGAACCATGGAACAGCAGTAACAGTGGTGAGAGCTTGGCATAGTGTACTCTAATAGCTTCATAGCAGCGGATTGAAATCTACTTCTTCAATTTGATCGATTTAGCCTATTCAAATTACTCCTTGATTCTTTGAAATAGGTTTTTGCAATCGACAATAGATCCTTCTACCTCCCTGGCCAGTTTCAAAGCTGTAAAACAATCTGGCATTGAGATGTAACAGCAGAAATACATGCAGTTTCCTCAAAATTCAATGCATTTCTATAAACACTATTTCTCAGCTGTGCCTTTAATGATGTTGCAGTGCGCACCTGCTGATTTAGCCGAAGCTGAACAGTAAGCGATGTAAACAAGGAAATGAGGTCAAAAATCATGTAACAAAATCACAAATTGCGTGTAAACTGAACATTTTTTAACAGGACGGTTGAAGATGAGTCTATAGATCAATAGAATACATTATGTTTTGAAATAAAAAAGAAAGTCTCAGTTTAGCCTTTAATGGCTATGCCAGCAGACCCATGCACCCTCCGTGAATAGTAGAAACTACAAAAAATATGGTAAATGGCCCTCCACATAAAATTCCAGCATACATTTTCATTTGAAACTATGCCCAAGCGAAAAAAGACGTCGAGATCTACCACCAAGCATATTTTCAGGGCAATTCATCCAGTAATGACTGAGCAGTTGGTACAACAATTTGGTATTATCATTTAAGATTGTAATTGATACGGTTAGCTACATTGACCCATCCTGCAAGGCAAGGTGGGACTTGCGTTCCTTTTCCCAAACAGAAGTCTTTCGATCCATGGACTTCTTGTCATGTTTTCTTCAACCATAAAAGTAGAAAGTACATGTAGCTCATGATTCCATGCGGGAGTGATCATGTTTAGAATTCCTAATCTAACATGTTTACATAACAGAATCAAAATCAAACGATAATCCAACAGTAACTAATAAACGTTTAAAATGAGTATCTAATAATTAGAAATAATATCTGCCGGTAATACAGTGAAAACGTCGTTTTTACAGTCAACAGAGACTGTATTGTTTTGTTTGCTGTCTAGGTTAGAATATAGTCTTACTCTTGTGTCCTTCTACAAGGAAAGACAAACACATGATGGTAAAAAGTTGGTCTTTTTTAAGACACTCCATTTCTATACCGATAAAAATACTGTTTCCTTTGCCTATTAGTGGCGGATCCTTGGGGGATGGGGGCTTGTGCCCCCCCTTTTCGCAAACTTCTTATCGCAATTATCATTTAACATACGTTATCTTACCTTACCACAAAAGCATCGGTATTGTATATATAGGCCAGACCAGCAATCACATTGGTAATAAGGCCAACGCGGTACCTCCTGATAGCGGGTTATTCACCTGTTTAAACCCTTGTTATACCCAGCTGGTATTGACCATAAAACACAGGCAGAGCTCTCATACTTAAAGAGTTTATTACTAATATCAAAGATTTAAAAGACAAAACGGTCAGTTTAAATTCAGACACATTATTTGAATTTTGGATTGTCTCAGAAATTTCGAATATTTTCGCCTGTACATCTCCCTCTTGCGCTCTCCCTCCATTTTGTTCCTAACAAAGCCGGGCGCGCTTCGGCAGGTAAGGAGATTATTGAGATGGGCTCTTTCCTAGAATCCTGGATCCGCCCTGCAAATGTCACCTGGTTATGCGTATATCTATCCATAACATCAAAACCGAAGCTTCAAGGACCATGGGCCTCTCATATTGTAAGAAATATTTTTTTTAAATATGGAATAATTTCCCTACCTACCTGTACTCTACCAAATTTTGGACATGGACCGTAAAGAAATGTATATTTTTGGCCTTACTTGACTACAAAATAATTCTTTGAAAAAGATGAAATACAATATAAAATAGAACTTTTAATAAAACTCAAGAATTGAAAAGGGTTCTCACAGGCAATGCCTTTGCCAAACAAGCTCCAGTTTTTAAGGTAAACCACTTTGCCGATGGGCGATATATCTTTATTCAAAACAACTTGTAAAACCTGAAACTTCTCGAGAAGTTAACCGTGGCAACAACGGATACCCTCTTCCTTGAGTCGAATTATGAACCAAAATGGCTGTGACATTGTTACGTTGATCGATCAATTTTAGTCGATGGTGTTTCAGGCCCGCAATTAACTAATACATTTTTAATGCAACTTTAGCATTTCAAATGTCATTTTCCAATAGTCTCAGATGGTTACCGTAAAAACCGGCGTTTAAGTCGAGTTTTTAATCCTTGATTTTACCATCAAATTATTGACCTCGACGAATACGCCGAGTACGGTTTTCGATTTAGTATTTTCAGGTTACAAGAAAATATTGATTTATGAAGTTTTAATTACAAGTTCTACGACGAAACAAAAAAGAAGTGCCCATCTCATAGTCAGCAACCTGACTGGTTAAGTTTCGCGATCGGATATTTTCACAAAGCACAGTCAGGAATGGGAAGGTCATTTTTCAACAGCGGCCATTTTGAAAACTTGTGGATGGTGCTGGCACCTGAGGCCAGGACAACAACACAAACTAACGAAACGAATCGACAAGGTTGAAAAAAATTAAAGAATCAACATTAATCCACAAACAAAATATGCTGCGAAAAGTTTTCCAGATGCCAGTAGTATCTCTTTTGATGGGTAGATCTTTGAAATCTAATGTAGCTAAGGGAAAACACACAGAAACTTGAGGATATAGATTACAACAGCATTTTTTATTTGGGTATTAAGATTGGCCTTTTTACTCAGTCACCTGAATGATTCAGTTCCATTTCAAATGAAAAGTTGAAATTATTTCAGTCTCTGTCATCATCAGAAAAAGACAGACGCCTCATTATGTATGCTGCCTCTCAACATTTATCTGGTAAACAGTGTAAATCAACATTTGGTTCTAACTGTTCAAAGCTTAAAGCAGATATCGAAAAAGCACTTTCATGGTTGCAAATCATTCACAAGGCATTTGATGACCTTACTTATTGTAAAGATCAAGCATTATTAGCACAGATGGGTCTTTATGATCACTGCGCTGGCACAGAACCTGATAGTGGTGCTGAAGAAGTAGATGCTGATGTGATATTAGATTTTTTATCCATTGAGGCAAGTGATGAGGAACAAGAAATTGATTTAGACAACAAAGATGACACAGATGATGTTGCTGGGGAACTCTGCAGTATCTCTATTATCACAGACCCTAAGTTTGTATTTCTTGTAAAAAAGAAAAGGCAAAAACTTCAACGAGAAAAGAGGCTTCTCCGTGCTAAGGAAGTAGCAAGTGAACGGCTCATGAAAAGAAAAGTGTCAAAATCAACTATAAGCAGCGCTTGATATATTAGGCTATATAAAGCATATGACTCGCACAACTGTATCACTGTATGGTAGTGTATACCTGAGTGTGTATGTACCAGTCCATTGATTAACACGCAGCAGCAATCAAGCTGATGTGCGGCACGCGTGAATGTGCACATCGTTATCAAAACAAACTATTCAATATAATGATACAAGTAATTAATTATTCTTCTAAGAGAAGAGACTCGACTTATAAGCCAGATATATGTTGAAATCATGAAATGTAGGCCTAAAAATCGACCTCGACTTATAGGGCCGTGTAGACTTATATGTCGGTTTTTACGGTACTTTGTTGATAAAGAGGAGGGGGTCACATTGGTGTCTGCCTGGCAATCTAAAGTATTTTCCGGGGAGTATCATGGTGATTGGTATTGATATTGAAGGACCATTTGAGCAAATGGGTTTTCAAAATGAAGAAAACAATATTGTCAATAATGATTCAGAACGTTGCTTTAAGCCCACATTGATATAATCTGAATAATAGCTGAAATCAACTGGTAAAGCGACTTCAACGCATGATTGACGTCGAAAATTGGTTGTGTGCCCACTGGGGTGTTGCATAAGACCTGATGAATTTGACATTGATTTTTTCAGATGACGAGCATTAACAAAAAGGATGTAGAATACGATACTTATCTACTTTTGCTGCAAGAAAAAAACCGGTAGGTGAGACAGAATGATGTACGCTCCAAAGAGACACTAACAAAATAATACAAATAATCAGGCTCCAAAAAGGATCGGATTGCTAATGCGAACGTTGATAAAATGACTTCAATTAATGATGATAAAACAAGTATTCCAGTCGTGTAAATATCAGACTCATCTCTAAAAATTCGATGCTATCAGTGAATTAGCTGTGTGGCGAACACGGAAGTAAATTTCCGCATTTTGAAACCACATTTTCGTCATATATCTTGATGCAACGTTACCTTATGCACGGGATATTAAAACTAGATGAATCATTGAACACATCGCACACAATAAATCGTTTTATCATACGCCTTGAATATCAATATTTATATTCAATCGTGCCGCCATTTTGTTTATGAAATAACGCGCACCAGCTGATCCACCTCGTTCAATGTTATGATGTCATGATGGAAGTCAAAACCGGGTCAACGCAAATTTTATAGGACCAACATTTTGAGGGGTTTCGTCTTTGAAAGACCATAACTACCAAACCAAGCGTCGGATCTTGGCAATATAAAGTTCTTCCGACGCAAACAGCATTGAATTTTCGCATGTGTTGTTTTGGACAGTTAAAGATGCTGCATACAAAAACGAGCTCAAAAAAATCGAATTTTTGAAACTTTTTGGTAAATTTCTCAAAAAATACGGAACCCACGGCTCAACGCTTTATCTGCGCGCGTCAATTAGTCAGCCACAGTCGATTTTCATGCCATCTGACCTCTTTCCACCTGCAATTAAGAAATCTAATGTAAGAATTACTCAGTTATGTAATATAATAGAGGAGTGAAAGAAAGTATAATAAATATTTAAATCGTGTGTTTGTCGTGAAATATCTATTACTACTGTCTTGCAGAGCACCGACCGTTAAGCCCTGTGGAATTGGTATTTTAAGGGCTATTCGGTTTACTCCAAAACAAGTCTCTGATAAACTTTTAAAAGCTTCATATCAAGGGTATATCGTAGGACTCTTCATGCTCGTGAATTATCATCCCATAATAACAATGAATCCAATTCTGCATGTACACTAGCACGATTGATAACTGATCCAAATATTTTAAACATGACATTAGAAAAAAAAAATTACACAAAACGTCAAGTACTTACAGCATCTGTGACGCTTAATTTGAAACGTACACTTGCATACTGTGGTTTAAATATATTCCCACCAGCTGCAAGAATCGGCAAAGGAATTTAAGACCGTAGTGACCAGTTCATTCCACGATTAATAGCTGGAAGGAAAGTAATCGAAATAAATATAGCTGCAAAGCAGCGATAACGGGTTTTCTGCACAGTCTTAGAATCCTGTTCAACGGTGGATTTGGACAAAGCATTTGATAAGGCACAACATCAGCCATTACTAAACAGGCTATTAGGAAACAGTATCAATGATAGGTCGTCCAAATGGCTCAGCAGTTATCTCTGAACGAAACCTTGTAGTCGAAATCAACGGAACGCCTCATCTTGGAATAAGTCGGTCTAACTAGTGGAGTCATGCTAGGTAGTATCCTAAGTCGTCTTCTATTTAATGTCCTGACAAATGACATACACAGTAATCCAAAATATACCAGACCGAGTAAATTTCCAAAACAAACTTAACACGCTGTTTGACCCAAAAACTTAATGTTCCGACAAGAAAATCTTGTTCGAATGAAAACAATTCTGTTTGATCGAACAATACGCTTTTTGTTTGAACCAAAACTTTTCTTCATTCTGACAAAAAATGTGTTCGAATAAAAAGCTATGATATTGTTGAAATGAAAAACTTTTTGTCCCGGCAAAAAATTTGGTTGAGCGAAAACAATTTTTTCGAATGAATGTTTGAATGAAAACAATTCTTTTCGATTGAACGGACTACTCAATACTTTTGATTCGGAGAAAAAACATTTTACAATATACTTGTTCGAACGAAAAACTTAATGATCTGACAAGAAAATTCTGTTCAAATTAAAACGATCCTGTTCGATTGAACGATTGTTCGAACGAAAAACCTTTCGTTTGGACAGAAAAAAGTTTGTTCAACTTTGTTCTAACCATTTTTTCAAATTGGTTCAATCGAACAGAATGTTATTAGTTCGAACGAAATAAATTTTTTCTAGACGAAAGAATTTTCAAGCGAAAGGTCTTTTGAACGAAAAAGAAGATATTTCTGGTCCTCCGCAGTTACTTAAAGCCGGACGTAGGTCGGCCTTGCGACGCGATGCGATCATTGCATTGCCTCGCAAGTTTCGGTGCAAGTCGGTTGCGATACGATTGTCAGCAACTGTTTGCGACTATAGTTTCTGCCAGTCGCAAGAGCGCGTAGGTCGGTTGTGACAGTCGTGTCGCATCGCAGAAAGTAGAACAGTGTAGGTCAATGAGTCGTTGCGACACAATCGTCTCTGGCGGTCGCAGTGAATGGCGTTGCAATGAGTAACAAGCTGTCGCAAAGCCGACCTACGTCCGGCTTAAGTCATTAGCAATTAATGAAATACCAGTTTCATTTATGATGAAAAAACTCAAATGGTCTGGCTTATAAAGCTGTCTGCTCAGACGAAATTTAAAAAAAGAATCTTCATTTTTGCCAATAAAATTGATAATTGTGATTGATCGTTGCAAGTCAGAACCAGTTAATCACTAATCACACATGCATTTTAATAAATCTGATTCCTCATTTACAGTGAACTTAACTTGAACCTAGTAGAGGCTACCAGCCTGCGTAGGCCTAACATCCGGACAGATTGGTCGTAGGCTTATTAAATAACAACCCGCCTAAATATCGTAAATTTAGTTTTGAAGTTCAATCCAATGAGTCCGTTAATAAACGCAACAATTATACAGTGTTTGTTTGAGACAGTAAAGGTCAGTACCAGTAGGCCTAAAGCCTTAAGGTCGCGTAAAACTCAATAAAATCTTCAAGCGACACAGCGAACGATCTCCTTTCCCCCACAGCGAACGCTTACTCCGAATGTCAAGTGTGAATCCAGCATACGGATAGGAGTGTGTTATATACTTGTATTTAGTAGAAACCTTGTGCATTTGACAACGATCGGTATGTTCTGTAGGAAATATAGAGTATTGATGGTATTGATATAGAGGTTGAGCCCGCGGCCGAATAAAGTAACATATTCTTTTATTTTGACACCTCGTCGACATAACAGCTTTTCCCCGCTATATCTCTTCGGCGTGTTTAGTTTAGGCCTACGACTCCCCAGTACACTAAAGATTTATCTTAGTAAATACACGGTTAATTTGGTAATGAAAAATAGGTATTGTTAAACTCCTTGAAACCCGCAGCCAAATCACTGGTAGTAATAAATTAATTTGTACTCGATTTGATTCTCATGATGAGTAGAAACTCGCAGCTGATCCACGGAACGACGATGTAGTGACACACGTCGATTCGTCGATGTTTACGGCTCGACAGTGCTTTTAAAATCTAAAGTAGTAAATTTCCAGTGTATCGGTAATATGATTTGATGAGGAAAATGGGCTATTGTTAAAATTACTGTTTGAAGACCGCGGCTGAATGTGAAGTCTGCGGCAATAAATTAGTTCATTTATACTTGAATTGATAATCGAAGTGAATATCGGCCTGCGGTTTGATTTCGGGATGACGACTCGAAAAACATGTCGCCCATTGAATGGGGCTAAATTTTCAATGTTTACAGCCCGACAGTGCTTTTGTAACGATTATTCGTGAAAAAACACGCGAAGTATTTGTAGATCTCAGTGAGCTGAACGATATCATACGGATTGTATCGACAACAGCGGCAAGGTAACAAAGCCTTAGTTCTTTTAGTGAAAATAGTGTGACATAAAATAATAATTAGAAGAAACACGCGAATCTCAATAGGGTTTTCTGTGATGTAACAGAAAACCCTGAATAGTCGTATACATAAGTGTAAACCAGTCCCTTACTAACTACTAAGGCTTTCGAATGGCTCTACACACTACATTAAGGGCCTAAATCTATTCTAGGCGTATCCCCCATAAAGCTAGGCATTAGGCAAGTAGGTAGCCAACAATGATCATTGCTTTGCCGAGTACTCATTTGCTATCATATGTACTCATATCATAGCACCACCCAGTTGAAAGGTAACTTTAACTGCAGTTAGACCAAGAAATCATGTCTAACATTCCCTGGTAGTGGATTCAGTTTGACGCTCGAGGTCGTCCGCTAAAGTACTTTTATCAATGGATGACAATGCTTTGCGTTATTCTTGTCGCTGTTTAGACCCGGTAATTACACAGGATTAATTCATAAGAAATTACTATACGCAAATTCGAAATGGTCAGGCACTGAGTTATATAACTGACAGAAATGAAAATTACGTTTATAAGCTGTTAGTGTTCAAATCTGAGAGGAGTTACATTTTATGAAAAAAATTTTGGCTGGAAAGTGGGAAATGTATAATAATAATGATAATCAACAGGATTATAAGAGGGTTTCTGCGGCACTGACTGGCCTCAAATTTGAAGAACTTGGGAGCTTCTGTCCTGATTGGTCGGATGATTAAAATGAAAAAACCTCCGATGAAACCCAGGCTCTCACCAAGTTTGTACCGTATCTTATCGGGCCACTCATAGTTTTAGTAGTTTTACATCATTCAAGGGATGTATTACAATTATGAACATTTGTTCAGACAAGAGGCCCATAATCAATTTTTCGAAGATTTCATTCTTGTTAAAAGTCAGTTATCATTAAAAGTTCACACTTATCAAAATTGAGTCATTTTTAGCCCACTTGGAACTTTAGTCCCAGCGGGCTATTGCGTTCACTTTTCGTCCGTCCGTCCATCCGTCCGTCCGTCCATCCGTAGACGGAATCCAGTTATTTTGGGAAGTTTTGAAGAAGCTTCAATGTAATGTCTTGATATTTGGGTTACACATGTATCAACCCTAGACACATATTCAGCCCAAAAACTGGCCCTGTCTGAATCAAAATGGCCGACTGGCAGCCATTGTTGTTCGCCAAAATCAGCACTTTTTACCCATTTTTGAACTTATGAGGGAAAATTTGAAGACGCTTTGATCAATTACCTTGATGTTTCGTCTATATTTGATTCCCCCAAGGGCCCCTCAGAAAAATTGGGTTGATCAGACTCAAGATGGCCTTCCTATGTCCTTTTTAGTGCCCAAAAATGTCAATTTGGCCCGAATTCTGAGTTCTGTAGCTTCCTAGTGGTTTGCCATTTCTCATTGCAATTTATGATGGTTATTCTTTGAAAAGGGATATTTGACACCTGAGACAGGTATTTTTGATCAGCCAATTATGACACGATTGGCGGCCATTTTGGTGTCATCAGTACTGATTCGTAGGTTGGAGAAAGTTTTTCCACATTGTATTGATACCTAAGCATATTGTGTTACCACAATCAATTGGAAAGTTATAGCTCATAACGTGTTCTATGATTGTGGTGAGTTTCAAGTTCATTGGTTTTTGTATATGGCCACCAGGGGGCATTGAATAATACAATAACTTAGTATTTCTATATAATATTTGTACCTATGCATATTTTGTTACCACAATCAATTGCAAAGTTGTAGCTCATGACATCATCTATGATTGTGGTGAGTTTTAAGGACATTGGTTATTCTATATGGTCCCCAGGGGGTGTTGAATAGTAGAATAACTTAGTATTTCCCTATTAGATTGGTACCAAGGCATATTTTGTTACCATGATCAATTGCAAAGTTGTAGTTCATGACATGCTCTATATTGTGGTGAGTTTCAAGGTCAATGGGTTTTGCATATTGTCACCAGGAGGCGTTGAATGGTAGAATAACTTAGTATTTTCTTATTAAATTAGTAATGAGGCATATTTTGTTATCACAATCAATTACAAAATCGTAGCTGCTGACATGTTCTATGATTTTGGTGAGTTTCAAGGTCATTGGTTTTTGTATATGGTCACCAGGGGGCATTGAATATTGAAATTGTAAGATTGTTTAGCATTTGAAACCACTTCCCAAGGGGGCATGGTGTCCCTGGACCCCTAGTTATATATTTTTTTCATGTTTAAATTTCAATGAAATGAATTCTTGCATACCGGTAGCCTACGTGACAGATTTTTACTTCACACCAGTTTGGCGAGCCACAGGACCATTGGTCATTTATTGAACTTTTTGATAGAAATTTTGAAGACGCTTTGATTAATTACCGTGATCTTTCATACATATTTGATGTCCCGCAGGGCCCATCGGCACAAGAAAAAGTGGGTCGATCAGGCTCAAGATTGTCATCATATGACCTTTTAGTTTCCAAAAACGTCAATTTTGGCCTGAAATCTGAGTCCTATAGCTTCCTACTGGTTTGCCATTATTCATTGCAATTTGTGATGGGTATTCTTTGGAAAGGGATCTTTTATACCTGAGACAGGTATTTTGGTCAACCTATTATGATGCAATTGGCGGCCATCTTAGTGTCTTCAGTACTCATTCATAGATGGGAAAAATTTTTTCCACATTTGTGTCACCCACCTCATTGTGACAATAACACCGCATATGTACAGCCACTAAGATTTCAGAATATCTGCTCGGATGAAAGTGAATATTGCTCAGAATGCACGAAACTGTAAGGCTACCTTCTGGATAGAGGTTACACAAATCAAAAAATTAAAATAAAGAAAGCCAACCAACGGAACTGGGGAGACCTATTTAGACCGGTTAAAAAGGACCAGTCGTCGGACTCAGTTCTTCTCATCACTGCATACGACCCGACAACGGATAACATCCGATAGTTGCTTATGAAACTCTGGAAACTAATCCAGTTGGACAGGACTCTTAAAATGATATTCAAAGAACCACCAAGAATATATTCAAACGTGGAAAGAATCTAAGAGACATTCTAGGCTGCGCAAGATATGTATAAAATACACAAACTCTCCAACCAAGACCAAACCCGCAACCAAAACATAACTGAGAGTGCACCACAGGCTTGACTGTCGTTCCCGAACATTGTATTATTCACTAAAATGTCCCTAATGAATGTCTATCACATACTTCCCCCAGCCATAAAATATCGTCCTCCATATCTCAAAGTATATCTTTACAACCAGTTAACGAACTGGGACAGCATAATAAGAACTATAAAATGTCAAGGCCAACAACAATTGATATCAGCAGTCAACCACATATATAATGAATAATATAACAACAGGGTCCCTCCCCCTTTTTTGTTCTTTTCTTTTTGGTTTACCTTTGTCAGCAATATGAAGTTGGCATTGAGCCAATTCATGTAAAATCGCGGTACGTTTTTTTATGTGAGCATATGTTTCATTGGTTCTCGGCTTAAACGACGTATAATCGATGCGATTGAAGACATGGCGAACTTCCGTCGATGACATGGTCAACATTGTTAAAATTCTACGAAAAACTGTTTTTGGCGGGAAAATTCTTAGCTCTCGTGTATAAAATTGCAATGACCTCGATTGGGGGCCTTGTCTTTACGAGCGAATGTGATTGGCTGTTTTTGGGATATACGGGGAATTCCAGCGCTACTAAATTAATTATGGGAAAGCCATAGAGTGGCGAACGTTTCATTGGACTAGGTACAAATTTTATATGCTCATTGCTGGTGAGAATATAATTATTTCACATATCGCCATAGGTATTGTTTCATTTTAATACCCGTTGATTGTTTTGATTGACATCGAAAAAATTCACGTGCGCGCGGAGTGCTATAGACTGTTGCACACACAAACACATAAACACACGCTCGTACAGTACATTACTATAGTGATACTGTAAATGCTGCTTGCTGGCGCGTTTGACATTTCATCAGCAGAAGATGAGCGCTGTGTTTTCTGTTTGATATAATTTATAATAAATTGTAATTTCTTGTGACCTGAAAATACTAAGCAGCAAACTATAGCTATAGGTCGAAGTCTGAATATTGTAGTAGTAAATTCCAGGATTTAAAACGATCTAATACGCCGATTATCATTTCTTACTGCGCCAGTTTAGATTCCGCAGCCATACATTGGAAGAGGTTTCCAAGACTAAATATTCAGCCACACTCCGATATGTGACATCATATGAATTTCATTTGAAGATTTTTTCATATTGTGAAAAATATTTCTTTGAAAATATAAAATAGTTTCCCTGCCGCGCCTACCTGTACCACCTGTACCCTACGAAATTTGTTTGGACGTGGACCGTGAACAAATGTATATTTTTGGTCTTATTTGCCTACAAAATAATTCTTTCAGAAAGATAAAATACAATATAGAACTTTGAAGTCACGAATTAAAAAGATTTTTCAAGCAATGCCCTTACCCAAAACAACCTCTCTTAAGGTAAACCACACTTTGCCCATGGGCAATTTATTTTATTTTCATATCACACTGTACATAGTTAATGAGACTGCATTTTACACTCTAGTCTATACCGGTTCGGATCATGTTAGTAAGCGCATCTAACAATCTAGGATTATCTAGAATCTCTGGATTCCTCGCATATTCCAGAAACAATTCAATCTTCCTACGATCCATCTGCATATTATACATCAAAAATTCCCCTGAACACTGCCAAGCTGGGGGTCGCCTCGTCCAAGGTCTCGGCACAGGACGTTCTTCCGAACTAGGACTCGATTCGCCAACATCCGGTGATGTTGCAACAGAGGTCAATAAGAACTGGTCGCTTCACAGAACCGCTCGTTTGATCAGCTCCCGGTAGTCCCAGAATAGGCGTATTACTGTTCCCACAACTCCCTCCGAAACCGGCTCTGGAGAACCTCTCATTTCAGAATCACGAGAAAACACCGTGTCCGCACCCTCATTCTTAGACTCAACATGCAGTTCCTCCGCAGTTCCCACATCGCGTGTGAGGCGAGTACCCAGTCTGCCTCGTCGGTCCCATCATCGGGCACCTCAGTTACTACTTCCTTCGGATTATCAAAAACCAAATCTCCCGGAGTAACTGGTTCCCGGTTTACTTCATGTTCCTGAAACGATTCCCCACTGTCACGCAAAGGAGTAGTCTAAGGTAATAACTTATTTCTATGCAGTATTTTCCAACCTCCTCCTTCCATTTGTTATACCTCTTAAACAGGCACATCTCCAGCTACCTTGTTTTCCACAATATAAGGTACCGATTCCCAATGGTCAGCTAATTTGTGCTGTTCCTTGAAACCTTCACGTTTGACTTACACCATATCCCCAGGTGTTAACTCTGCACATCTACATCTCCCGTCATACAACATTTTCCATCTATCCCCTTGCCTAGCTAGGTGATCCGCCGCAAAATTCCATGCCACTTCCATTTTTGATGTTCCATCTGTTTCACGAACTCTGTGGTTGATGTTGCGCTTTCCTCATTTCCCCAACCAAACTTCTGATCAACTGACAGTCTAGGTCTTCTTCCGAACATTAGATAGAATGGCTCAAATCCCGTTGACTCATGGGGTGTGCTTTTCCTCGGGAGGCAAACTACACAGTACATGAATCAACGTGCTATTACACCTTTCCACAGCACCATTGCCTGCAAGGTGATATGGTGTGTGGACACAGCATTTGTTCCCATACAGTGCGTCATCTAGCCAAAAATAGAAGGGCGGTCCGCTCCGCCCCCGAAAATAGCCGCCCTTGTGCCCTTCAGATGTGTCCCATGCTCGCCCTTGTGCCCTCATCACTTGCCGTAGGTCCGCCATCCTGCCCTTGTCAGTCACGAGTAATGAGTCAGGGCTTTCAAAATAAGCCGACGCATCCGACTGTTAGTAAGTTTCCTGTGACGGCTATGAAATATCTCGTATGATATCAACGATAGTAGCTCATGTGATCAGTGGTTATATTCAAATGTTCTGCAGTCAGTGTGAAAACGTGCCTCAGACGCGTGGCCTAGTTTAAGTTTCCAGCAAATTGGCTGACTTCCAAACTACTGCCAATCATTCTAGCGACTGCCGTTGTAAAGCTGGTAGTGTATATTCAATGGATTGTTTCGTTTTGAACACATCGTGATGCTCTGGATCTTTTTATCTAGACTATTTGACAAATTTTTTATATACAAGGTGAAAAACTTTGTTCGGTGAACTCTTAGAGAGACTCGCACAGACAATTAGTTTGAGTAGCCTAATAGCAATAATGTGTTCTTAAGCTGAATGCTTACCAATTATCAACAGTTACTTGCCAATCACTACCACTATCAATTTAAATCAATTAATTTGATATTTCTAAGATTAAAAATATGCAATTTCATGTAGGCCTATACACTATTGCTGGCTCTTTTTCGCTGTATTTGTTACTTGAGATTGCTTTTTTCTGCAATTTTTTTGTCTGCAACTGGTTTTCCAAATCATTTTGAAAGCCCTATCTAGATTAACTTTTGTTCATTGACAGGCATAGGTGTAAGGATGTACTGTGGTCAAGTGTGTCACTCATGGCATAATCAGATTTAAACATAGTTTCTAGTCCTCAATCGTAGTAGGGGGTACCTCGATTCTATGCAATAGGGAACATTGCAGTTTGCCCCTAAAACAGACCTGAGCGCGTTATTATGTGCCCTTGCTCCGATGGAATCACGCAAAAAATGCCCTTATTTGAAATTGGCACCCTGCCCTTTTTTAATGCTAGATGAAGCACTGCCATATAAGTAGTCATGAAATATTTCCGTTGCTGCCCATTTCAAGGCCAGCAACTCGAGTTTATGGGCGGGATACTTCTTCTCTGATGTAGTCAAACCTCTACTTGCATATGCATTCACTTTGTTCGTTCCATTGTCATCGGTTTGATATAAAATGGCCCCTAACCCATCATGAGCCGCGTCCGCATGAAGCTCAAATGGCCTATTGAAGTCAGCAAATCCTAAAATGGAGCTGGATGTAAGCATTACCTTCAATTTCATGAATGCGACCTCTTCTTCCTGTCCCCACCGTATCTCAGTCTTCCGTTCCGCAGTTTTTCACTTCCCTTTCAGATTTGTGATACCGGTCAATAATATCATCAATGGAGCAGCTATCCTAGCATAGTCTTTAATAAATCGCCTGTAGTATCCCGAGAAACCTAGAAATTGCCGTACTTCGGTCATGATCCTAAGGCCAATCCTTCACAGTGCTTAACTTCGCTGGGTCAGGTTCAACTCTTCTCTGGAAGATCCTGTGACCAAGATAAACCACCGCCGACTGCAAAACCTCACATATTGAAGGTTTCAGCTACAACCCCGTAGACTCCAAAATTGAAGACCACCATCCTTTTTCCGAACGAGTCCCACTGGCTGACTAAGAACTAAAGGATGGGCGGATGACTCCTGTTGACGCCATCATGTTAAGGTGATCCCTCACTTCGTTCATCATGGATGGAGGAACTCGTCGATACCTCTCCTTAAGCTGCACATTATCAGTGAAATTAATTTCATGTCGAATAACAGAAGTGCGTCCATTTTCCTTATTGTCAACTGAGAAAATTTTTCTATATTTCCACAGAATGTCTTTCAACCTTTACAACTGTCTCAGAGTCGTTTTGCGATTTTCCCAGTTGAGAAGATGCATTAACTTATCATCTTCCCCCGATCCTACTTCACCAGCCCAAAACTGGCCCTGTCAGAATCAAGATGGCCGACTGACAGTCATTGTTGTTTCCCCAAATCAGAACTTTCTACAGATTTTTGAACGTTTTGAGGGAAATTTTGAAGACGCTTCGATAAATTACCTTGATCTTTCGTATATACTTGAATCCCCCATGGGCCCATCAGCATTAGAAAAATTGGGTCAATCGGACTCAAGATGGCTGTCCTCTGACCTTTTTAGTGCCCAAAAATGTCAATTTTGGCCCGAATTCTGAGACCTGTAGCTTCCTACCTGTTTGCCATATCTCATCGCAATTTGTGATGGGTATTCTTTGGAAAGGGATGTTTTATATTTGAGACAGGTATTTTTGATCAGCCAATTATGGCGCTATTGGCGGCCATCTTGGTGTCATCAGTGCTCATTCGTAGGTGGGAAAAGTTTTTCCACATTATATTGGTACGTAAGCATAATTTGTTGCCACTATCAATTAGAAAGTTGTAACCCATAACGTGTTCCATGATTTTGGTGAGTTTCCGGGTCATTGGTTTTTGTATATGCCCACCAGGGGGCGTTGAAAATACAATAACTTAGTATTTCTATATTATATTCGTACATATGCATATTTTGTTGACACAATCAATTGCAAAGTTGTAGCTCATGACATCCCCTATGATTGTGGTGAGTTTTAAGGACATTAGATATTCTATATGGTCACAAGGGGGCGCTGAAAAGTATAATAACTTAGTATTTCCTCATTATCTTGGTACCTAGGCATATCTTGTTACCATGATCAATTGCAAAGTTGTAGTTCATGACATGTTCTATGATTGTGGTGAGTTTCAAGGTCATTGGGTTTTGCATATGGTCACCAGGGGGCATTGAATAGTAGAATAACTTAGTATTTCCATATTAAATTGGTAACGAGGCATATTTTGTAGTCACAATCAATTGAAAAATCGTAGGTGCTGACATATTCTACGATTGTGGTGAGTTTCAAGGTCATTTGTTTTTGTTTATGGTCACCAGGGGGTTAATATTGAAATTGTTAGATTGATGAGCATTTGAAACCACTTCCCAAGTGGGCATGGTGTCCCTGGACCCCTAGTTTCGAGTGTTCTTAATTTCGACAAATTTGTTCTCATCTAAAATGATCTCATCCAGTTTCTCTAAGTATTCGGAGGAATCTAAAATCACAATACCATTTCCCTTATCAAACGAACACATTTTTATATCCGGATTGTTTCTGAGTTATTCGATGGTGTCGTGAAAACGTTTATTCCAACTTCAGCCACAAACGAGCGCGAACAGTTGCTTTATTGAAAACCACATGCAACAACTTTGTTTATTACCAGTGCAATACCTCACCAAAGTATAATCTACCAATGCTTCAAGGCTCATGGGCCTCTTGTCCGTATTTCAGTATTGTGAAGAAATTGTCCAAGGACATCAAACAGATGGAGCTGGAAAAAAAAGAACAAGGATTTACACTTTATGTGAATGGAGCCAACACTACTTTGAAGTCAAGACCTAAGAAAGTGCTTAATACTGTGAAAGGTAGGGATTCAAAGCAATATAAATCTTACATAAGATTTCATGAACATAGTTTTGGCATACACCTTACACCCCTTGGATGACAGGCCCCAAGGGGCATTGTTGTCCTTTTTGTTGGATGGGTGAATTTTGTTCAGGAGAAAACTGTACATCATGCAGGGTTTGAATTAGAGACATCATATTTACATCAAAGGTGTATGCTATGAAGGACAAGGTACCGGACCAATCGATGCGCTTGGAATCCCACTATTTGCACGTAATTTTATCTGACATCATTTTATGATACCATTCACTGACTGCCAGTCGGGCATAAAATAAAAAAGTCTACCGTATTTTCCGGTGTACAAGTCGACCCGGTGTATAAGTCGAGGTCAAATTTTCAGTTTAAAAAGTTGTGCTAGGGCAATAGTCGGTGTATAAGTCAAGTTGCTTTTTCATGTGTTTACATATGTCACATTGAAAAC
The DNA here is from genome assembly GCF_964204645.1 of Tubulanus polymorphus. Taxonomy (NCBI): domain Eukaryota; kingdom Metazoa; phylum Nemertea; class Palaeonemertea; order Tubulaniformes; family Tubulanidae; genus Tubulanus; species Tubulanus polymorphus. The sequence continues at coordinate 12,298,243 of NC_134028.1, read as the reverse complement.
AGTGCCGATGTCATTCTCATAGCAGTTGAGAGTCTTTACCACTAACTGCATTATTAAATCATTGGGATCTGTTGTTTCTAATATTAAATTACCGGATTAGTGCTCTTTGTTTGTATCCACGTGTTGAATGTATAGTGTATACGTTAAATGCCGCGGGCCTGTAGTCTATTATTAGACTGACTGTGTATTGATTATTGGCACGCTGCCACAGCATCGCGGCTTATATAAACACTGTACAATGAATATACGCGGTTTTCTTTCTCTTTTGATTTTTAACATTAGTTAATTTTGAAATATTTCCAAATTATAAGAAACTATTTTTATCAACATCCTAAATTCTAATTGGTGTATGAGTGTAGCCTAACATAAATTAATATTCCATTTCATCATGGCGACCTTGAACTCTAAACATCGTCAGTTTAAAACGATATCGAAAGTGTAGCCGGTGTATAAGTCGACATACGTTTTTTGGACATGATTTTTGGTCTCAAAAACTCGACTTATACACAGGAAAATATGGTATGTTTCTGGTCCCCTGACTGACCCGATCACAAAGGGGCCGACAAAACTTTTTATGTTCATGTCGAGGTTATCATTATATGTGACTTCGTCGATTAAAAAACATCGTAGAAATTTCCACTCGTTGACGCGCTAAGCGTTTTGTTTTTACACACCGCTAGTGTGAACTGACGTATACACGTAGCTGCGCTTCCCACAAGCATGCAGTGCAGTACAGTACAATATATTGATGAGCTGGCTGTCACCGAAGCAACAACCTATACACTGCTCGTCTCACGCGCCTTACTATACAACAGCACACACTGCTGTAAAAATATCAATATCGATGCTTGCAGTGTGGAATATTTTTGCAATTACCCGATTTAAGATAATTTATTTAGGTATCAGTTCAAGATTCTGCTTTATTTATTTGGTCGTAATGAAAAAAAAAACAAATTGAAATAGAAAATATTTGTAAAAACGACCTCCCTTTTTGCCGCATCTGTTATCGGCTGTAATTAGTGTGATGTACAATGGTGGCTCGATGTACAATAGTGGCTGTCGACAGACGTTTGACAGGAGTTTAGTCTCAATGATTTTAGGCTATGTTTTTATGGATTTAGAGGATATTATAAGAATGAAGAACATAATAATACAAACTGGCAACAAAGAGAAAGAGGAATCGAGCTTGTTCCCAAAATAACGATTAATTTAGTAAAGTTTGAATTTTATATCATTATTTCAATTTCTTTTACCAAATGATATCGTATCAATCATATCGTGATTGCAACCAACAACAATATGATGGTACTGACAGTGTACTGTACATGCTTTTGGACTCTCTGGACATACTTATTTGATGTTTTGCTGAACACCCAGAAAAAAAGTAATAAAGAGAAAATTTAAAAGAAAATGATATTCACTACCAGTGTTCTCGCTGGTTTGAAATTAAAGCATGGCGGCATGAGTGCCGAAGGTGCGAGCCCATAGCTGGAACGGGGGTCCAGGGAAAAACGGGGAAAAATTTTATATCTAAAGGTGCTTAGATACGTTTTCCCAGCATTTGGGGGCCATAATTAACTAGTTGAAATGCGGTTATTTTCATGTAGCAGCGATCGTCAGTAGTTTGTTCTAGGCACTTTTCTGCGGTATATTGGTAGGCTTACGCGCATTAAATAGTTCCATGTTCTCATGTCTTTTAATATAATTTAATTTTATCATTAACAGCCTAGAGGAAGCATTTATTAATTTCGATTTGCAAAATATTTGGTGACTTTGATAAGTTATGATGATGAAATTTTTCGTCTCGATAGGAGACTTAGAAAAACAGATGCACTGGTCCATGTATTCAGCGCGCGCTGAGTGCAGTGGTGTGACCTTTATTGGCATTGATTTCTTTTATTTTTAACGCACGGGGAAATACCTGGATATATATAGGCCCTACCACCGAAACTATACAATAATTGATGCACCTGTTATAAAATGAGCAAGTAAATAAACTCCCGATCATTTTTCTAAGCATGTCAGAATTTTTTTAAGCATGGCGTATCTTTTATTTGCGTGGTGGGAAAGTGCTGTAGCATGATGGGCCGCCGTGCGAAAACCCCTCAGCGAGAACACCTACCTACCCATAAAATTGTTACAATTGCAATGACCTCGATTTGGGGGGCGTCGTCTCTACAAGCGAATGTGATTGGCTGTTTTTGGGATATATGGGGAATTCCGGCGCTACTCAAATAATTATGGGAAAGCCATTAATGGCGAACGTTTCATTGGACTAGGTGCGAATTTTAAATGCTCATTGCTGGTGAGAATGTAATTATTTCACATGTCGCCACATATAGGTATTGTTTCATCTTAGTACCCGGTGATTGTGTTGATTGAGATTGAAGTGAAGCGAACGTTCACTACACAAGGCCTCCACGTGTGCGGGAGTGCTAAACATTAGACTGTTGCACACACAAACACACGCTCATACAGACTAGTACATGGTGATTCTGTAACGCGGCTTGGTGCGTGCACTTTGGTATGATAACAACAGGGTGAATAATCGTCGTAGCAGAAGATGAGTGCTGTGTTTTCTGTTTGATAGACTTCGTAATTAATTGTAACTTCTGGTGACCGGAAAATACTAAGCAGCAAACTATAGATATAGGTCAAGGTTTGAATATTGAAGTGGTAAATTCCAGGATTTAAAACGATCTAATACTACGCCCCGGTGTTTTAGCTTCCGCGGCCATAAATTGGAAGAGGTTTGGTTTCCAAGACTCAATATGTGCTCTCTGATATGTGACATCATATGAATTTTATTTGAATATTTTTTCATATTATAAAAAATATTTTTTTGAAAATATAAAAAAGTTTCCCTGCTGCACCTACCTATACCCTGTTTATCTTTGTTCTTATTTGTCTACAAAATAATTTTTTAAGAAAGATAAAGTTCAAATTTTTATATTATTTAAAATCTATATTACTGAGGATACTAACCTGCTTGACATGTGCCTTTTCCTACAATTATGGAAAACCATCCGTCACCCAATTTTTAACTTTACCAGCACCTATCCACCCTCTCAATAGACTGTCCCATTCAATTTCCTGCTCACACCCACGCACTTCACAAAAAATCGGAGGCGGGGTAGACAGGGAGGGACTCCGATGTCAGGCAGGTAAGTATCCTCATTAACATAAATTTTAAATATAAAAATTTGAATATTACTTTCGTATACTTCCCTGCCTGACATGTGCCTAGAATACCAAAGCACTAGGCGGAGGGCGACGATTTTTTGTACTGAGTTAAAAATTGTACAAAATTAAATTAAATTAAATTAAAAAACACCATGCGTATTTCATCCTCGCTATATCAGAGGAAACAGAACAACCAGGTGAGAACGAAAAAACATTAGGCTCCCGCTATACCCAGCATTCCACGGACATAACAAATACCTGGAAAAAACTTTAAATTGAAAAGAAAAAAGTTTTCCCCTGGCCGACGTCCTCGGAAAACGCAACATATTTACATACATATATTATACACTCCAGAGGAAAAAAGCCAGTCCGAACAGCCACACATAGGATCAAGGACTCATACAAGAAACTAGTCAACTTTATCAAAAAAACCCCTAATACCTCAAAAGGAATCAAATCCGGTCCACTCTAATAGACAATCCGGATCGAATAAAACAAGCAAAAAATGGCAACTAAAAGTTTCATCCAACTGTAACCTGACTCCTTTCCTCCGAAACTAAATAACCCAAATGTCCAATCCGCTAAGAGTCAACTGGACATAAGGCCACTAGGAATCGCTAATGTCCCCGGCGTCTGGAGTAAACGGATCCACGTACTCCATAGTCCGATTCTTCCGGAAGGGAATCCAGTCATTCCTTAGTGCTTGTGCTGCTACCACCGGGCCCAAAGTCGCCAGAGACCGTAACTGGCCTGATAAATTCCTGAGGTAAAAAGACGCAAAGGTCAAATTTGAAGTCCAAAAAGCCCCTTGACAGATCTCCAACAAAGCCCCCACAAAAGCTGCCCATGACGTAGCCATCGCCCTCACTTGATGCGACGACACCCGTGTAGCCACCTGGCCATCAACAGCTAAAGCCTCCTTGATGAGACACGAAATCCACCTCGCAATAGAATCCTTTGAGTCTCCCCCTTAGACCTCTCCGCAATCGGAATAAAAAGGCGAGACCTCCCTCTTCTCCTGGACTCAGCCCGATCTATATAAAACCGAGGAGCCCTCACAGGACTAAGAGTCCTGTGAGGTAAATCTCGAGATACCCGATGAGTAATACCCTCGATATTCCATATCCGCCCTGCAGCTCCCGGCTTCTGATTCTTAGCCAGAAACGACAGAAATGGGCGTAACTGAACCGACCTAAAACCTGGACTGAAAATAATATGACCCGGCTTCACAGTCAAGGCGTGCAATTCAGACCTCCTAGCCGCCATCGCTAGTAACAGCAAAAATGAAGTCTTCTTAGTCAAATCTGACCAAGACGCCTCAGCCAGAGGCTCAAACGGTTCCCCATCAAATATCTCAACTCTCGACAAATCCCACGGCGGGGAGTCGCGAGGCACCCGCGGCCTAGCTACCCCCAACCAGGAAATAAGTTTCGATATTCTTAAATCTACCGTGAAATCAGAAATACCAGCTGATCTTAAAGTATGCGCAATCGCTGACCGATATCCTTTTATCGTCACCACCACCAAACGTAAGTGGTTGAACAAAAACAGGACAAATTCCGCGACTTCCGTTACAGTGGGAAAGCTAGGATCGATCTTCCGTTTACTACTCGGCAATGAGACCGGCAGCTTGCTCTGAAAAACCGCCAAACCTGCAGGGATCGCTGGATAATGGCCACGCGTGAAGCTGTAACCACTCCTGACTCGGGTGCCTCCCGAACCCCCTCTGCGTGAGGAACGAGGGGAAATTTGGCAGAGCCCTCGGATGATCGCACAGGAGACCTAACAGCCGTGGAAACCACGTCTGGGATGGCCAACAAGGTGCCACGAGGACCAATGCGCAATTGTCTGCTGACTACCTGATCCAATACTTTGTTGATCAAGGGAGTTGGAGGGAAGGCATACGCCGCTAACCCGTCCCATGCAAACGAGAGCGCGTCCTCTCCCCAAGCAAGCTGATCGGGGAATGGAGATACAAACTCTGGACACTTCCGGTTGAATCTTGTCGCGAAAAGATCTACGAGCGGTAAACCGATCAACGCTCGGACCCGATCTGCCACTTCCTGATTCAGAGACCATTCGGCCGGAATCGCTCTCCCTGCCGTGACAATACGTCCGCGAGCACATTCAGCTTCCCTGCCAGGTGCGACACTGACAACTGAATTGCCCTCGACTGACACCATAGAAGATTCTCCTTGGCCAACTGAGACAGATTCCACGACCTCGCGCCCCCCTGATTCTTCAGGTAGGCAAGTACTGTAGCGTTGTCCGTCGCCAACAAGACATGACGACCTACGAGTCGACTGCGAAGAACCTGAGGGCTTTCTGCACCGCCAGCATCTCGAGTATATTTATATGAAGTCCTCTCCGGGCCCTTCCACATGAGCTCCCCAACCTTATGAACTGGCATCTGTGAACAGGTATGTAAATCCCCGAATCCCCTGAATCCCCGGCAATGAGCCAATCGTCGAGATACACGAAGATCCTCACACCCTCTCTTGCCAATGCCCGCTGTACTGGTTTGACGAGCTTCGTAAAGAGACATGAAGCCGAACTGAGTCCGAACGGGAGAGCGCAGAACTGGTACACTTTGTCTCGTCACTTCACCCGTAATCGCTCCCTTCTCTAGTAATTCGTCCAACGCTGGGTCGATATGAGATGCCTGACCCTGCTTTGGACGCATGTTCGGGTGGTCCACTGCTGAGGGGGACTTCGTAGAAACTGCAGGCGGAAACCCTGCCAGATCTTGCGCGCGACCCAGCAGTTTCCAAAACGAGCGAACCAGTGGGTGGCCAAGTCCCTCAAGCAGCCATCACTGGTCGCAGAGGTTCATTGTCTTTTAGCGCCTCTGACCCTGGGGCGTTTCCTGCCACCCCTTTGAAAACTCCCCCGTCCCTGCCAACCAGCCTGGCGGGGAGCCCAACTCGTCTGGGGTGTAGTCGGTGGCAACCCAGTCCAGCTACCGGAGGACTGTGATATCTGAAACCAAGGCTGCGACGGAGCGGAACCCCAAGATCTTCTCCTCTTGCGAGGGGGTAGAAGCCCCGAGAGGTGCCCGTAAGAGCACATTCGACACCTCTGACGGCAGACTCCGCGATCCTTCCGATGAATTCAGAAGAAATAGTCTAATCCGTTCTGCGGCCAAAAGACTTTCTGACACACTGGCCACTGCAGAATCTTTTATACCTGCTAAGCGTTCCCGTGCCTCCCAAGGAACGTATCGCTAAATCCTGGAAGCTGAGGACCTGAGCCGCAGACGACGCCAGATTTGTGCAAGTCTGTGCGTACGATCTGGGTAATGATAAATCCTTGGATGCAGTGGCAGCCGAAATATGAACCTCCGAACAATCATTATCCAGAACACTGTGAGATCGGTCAATCCCATCGGGAACGGCGTAGTTCCTGGCCATATAACCAGTTATCGTTGGTTCTGTTACGTTAAACGGTTTGAGTTGGTTTGAGCCCGTTTTCCAGGGGCGGAAACACAAAGACAACTGGACGAGCTTGACCCCAGAGGCTGGTGTCCAACTGACGCCACTCCTCCGTCAGGCAGCCGCTCTCTCTTAGAACCTGAGACACCTCAGACTGATCGGGTTCGAAAAACGGTAAGATTCCGATAACCCGTCGCTTTACGCACCCGTTCCTTGGTGCACCCTTGGCGGCTAAATACATCCTGAATCATGGTCCTGAACTGGATGTCCTGAGGAGTCTGGGCTTCTTCTTCCGGAAGATCCACAGGCAATTCTAACACCTCCTGTGCTACCCCTCGAGCCTGTGGCGGGGCTGTGAGGATGCCTGAGGGGGATCCCGTACGGCGGCGGTTGGGGGCGGCGGAAGGAATCTCGGTTCCTCAACTGAACGACGCTTCGGGTTGGGATGGGATGCCGATGACGAGTCTGAGTCGAACTCCTTCATCGAATCGCTTGCCACCAATTCATCCTCCCCCCAGAAACCGTTGATGTAGCCCCTGGGCGGGAACAACTACGAGAAGCATGTTCATGAGGGTGAGGCTGCTCATCGGGATGATCGGACCAGCTACCCTCCTCTGAGACCAATTCGGGAGATAAAACACGACGGCGGCGTTTCAAAGAGGATGGGGGAGCCCACTCAGCCAAGCGAGCGTCTAACGCTTCTTCAAACCGGCTTAACTTCTCGTCCCTCAGTTGAGCAATAAACTCCCGAGACGAGTATAGGGATTCGCTAGGAGGTGATTATACTGTTCGTAATCCGCATAAATCCTCTCGATATCGGGGTCACAATGATAGCGCCTCACGCTAGTCGCCGAGTAGGTATATCCCCTCGGTGGGGAGTAGGATGAGTCCGCTGCCGAATCTCTGTACCTCGGGGGAGCCCCTAGGGCTGCTGATGGCCTCTCCCAGTGGCTCGGTATCCTTCTAACAGAGCTTTCCTCGGCTCGCCTCCGGTCTGATAAGGAAAAAACGTTTAACTCCTCACCAGTCTTGCTTCGGTCCAGAGGTCTGGAACGGCCCTGAAAATCCCGCGAGCGAAACCCAGCATCAGAAGGTCCGATTCCAAATTCCGATAATCTGACGGGCGGTATGACCGGTCCGGGGACCGAAACTGGTTGGGAACGTCAGGGGCCCGAGACTACCACCGTCTCTATCCACCGTCCGGAAACCCCCTTCCGTTTTCGGGGACCGAGACTGACTCCGCGAGGGCTGGTCAAACGAGCGGGACCGGCTTCGTGTGCCGGGAACCCGGGATACCGCCTCCGAAGGTAACGTCTTCAACCTTGAGTGGTCGACCGTCCGGGAGTGAGACCGGCTCTCACGCTCCAACGTCGTAATCACACTCCAGCTGACTCGACCGGATCGTCCCGTCCGGAGGTCTGTTCCGATGATCTAGTCCGTTTGGTTAGTCCTGACCGGAAGCCACGCTGAAAATAACAAATACAAAAAGAGAGAGAGAACATGATACCATCAAAATTACATTGACAACCTTATGGTTTGGGTTGTATGTTAAAGGTGATGAGGAACTCGGGGGAGGGCCGTAGAGCGCCGACGAAATGGCCCCCGAGTGCCACACCGAAAAACAAATCATAAGGGTCCACAGACGAAAAAACATGATGGGTCTGAGAATACTTACTGAAAATTAAATGAAATGTTGAGACACTCCCTCAACACTCTGATGGGGAGCTTAGGCAACGACGAATTTCCGACGCGCTACCGCGAGCCGGTGAATAACAACTAAGGGACCGTATCCGAAGAAATTTGCGATATGGTAAACAAGCTCACAAAAAGCAAAATAGGAACACCCGGACGAACGATAGCGTTAGGCCACGCACCGGAGGTCCGTAAAAACGTTTAAAAGACCCCTGTCGATTAGAAAAGTTTTTAGAAAAGTTTAAAAAAAACTAACGCCGTTAGCGGTCCAATTTACGTTAGCGACGACGGCGTGTCGCGGAACGGGAAGTCGGCTAAACAGCCGTGGCGAGTCCGAGACGCCGGTTGGGGAAAAAATTTAACGCTAGGCTAAACCGCCCCTAGTTAAAATTTAAACGTTCTCGCCCAGGGTGTGTAAATTCCTCTTCGACAGATGAAATCTTTTTAGACTCGGAGCCAAACTCCGAACCACGCGCCAACAAAAAATGGCATCAGGAAATTGAATGGGACAGTCTATTGAGAGGGTGGATAGGTGCTGGTTAAGTTAAAAATTGGGTGACGGATGGTTTTCCATAATTGTAGGAAAAGGCACATGTCAGGCAGGGAAGTATACGAAAGTAATATATAATTTAAACTTCTAGAACTTTGAAGTCACAGATTTAAAAGATTTTCAAGCAATGCCCTACTCCAAACAACCTCTAGTTTTCAAGGTAAACCACACTTTGCCCATGGGCAATTTATTTGGAATACCCAGTACCGTACGGTGGCGCTGCCACGTGACTCAATTTCTTCCTTAGCGTTGCCATTTTTGGTGCATTTTTTTCCATGGGAGCTACCACTTAGACATTATTCTGGGTTCGTGTTCAAGCCGACTGGTAGTTTTGTTGGTCCTGGACCAAGCTAGCATCTCTCTAGCATAAGTTCGTTCCAATAAGTCTTACCATTCAGATGCATCTATAAATACGATCGGATTTTCTCACCGCAGTGGCATCAGTCTCCGTCCACGTGTTTCGTTTTCCTTTCGTTCAGTCGGGACTTCTCGATTAGCGAGTAGTCCGAGCCCATCCTTCAACCGCATTTAGGCCTAATAGGGTTTGATTAAGGAAATATTAATTAGGAATCATTAATTACATTTTTTTCTGAATGTTAATTTAAGATTAAGTTTTTTTCAAATTATTAATTAATTATTTTTAATAATTAATTTAAGATGAATCGCGAGTCGTTTTTGCTTTCTTTTCAGCAACCAATAGATATGTCGGATTCTAGAGCTCGGGTTTATGAATCATCTGGTACCTCCTCTCTTACTGGCGCTGTTCGACCTCCAGGGATGCAGGCCAGTGTTCCTTCGCGGGAGCCCTTGACCGAATGTTCGGTGCAGCTAGAGGGCTAAGAAAGTCAATCCGGTTGAGACAGTGTTCCAACAGGCCATTAAACCTCGGTCCGAACCAGTTCCCGATTCTGCTCCGTTTCGTCCATAGGAATTCAGCCTGTCCCGTTCCAGTTCGAACCTTCCACTGGGTTCTGGTCTGGCCTATACGAGGCAGCACTGGATAAAAACTTCCGTGTTTCGGAAGGCTTCCCATTCTCATCCAGGCCCGGGTTCCGCGGCTGTGCCTATTAAAAACCACGAATCGTCTGGAATCGGAATTTCAGAAAGACCTGAATCAGAGCTCGTTTCTAGTCACTCGACTGGTCCAGGATTTTCAGCCTCCACAGGGAAACTGAAGTCACGTATTTTTTCCGCGAGCCCGCTCGCCAGTGCGTCACTCCCCTGGAGCGGAGCGGAGGAGATGTTCCCCTTCGCTGTCGGGTTTGACCTCATCAAGTAGGAAAACGTATGACCGTTATCGAAGAAGGGCACACTCCCGGTCCAACTCCTCAGGTCCTGATCTTCGAGGAGGAGCCGAGAGCGTCTTTGACGATTTTACAGGAGTCGTTGCAGGAGGTCTTCATCCCCTGAGCCAGCGGCCTCCACTTCGATTTCGTTTCCGCTGAGGATTATACGGCTTTTCAGGTGAGATGTACAAGTCTATTGGAATCGGTAAAGGGCCATATCGGCCCGACAGGAACTCGAGGCCAACGTCGTCCGAGTCTGAGCACTCCTGTCCTGAGAATGTTCCCCTCACGGTCCATGATCCCAAGGATTTTGACGAGTATTCCTAGGTAGGTCCTGGCACGCGTTCGGGATCTAGGAAGTCTCACCTCCGATCCCATCGGGTGTGACCGATCCCCGTTCGTCAGTAATGTTCGACCAACCACCCAGCCCTTTGGGATCGGCCGCCACCACTTTTGACTGTTCGGCGCCGGTGGATAGGCCTTTTGGCACTCTCATGCAATAGGTTTTCCGCAAGCAAGGCGCCACTGTGCCTCTTAAGTCTGTTGATCCAGCAGAGTGTATGGCCTCATATGCTGCCTCCGCACGGGACTCTCATGCTCTTCGCGAGTCCTCTGCAGAGTGGACTCGGATCGATAGACACTTGTGGGGTCAGGATCAGCCGACTGAGTTTGCCTATCGTGGCTGGAGTCCAGGCTCAAGCAGGGAAAATATTTCTTTCACTGAGCCGCCGATTCCCGGTTTCAGAGCATCGTATTATAGTACGCCGGGTCAACTGAACGATTGCATGGCTTGGTCGACGCGGATGTTAGGTCAATTTTGTCCGCATCATCGGTCGCTCCCGTCCTTAACATTCAAATGCCTAAGGCGGGGTGGTCTCTTCCTCGTCATTCCTGGAGAATATCGCACGAATCAGGAATTGCCAGGATATGGCCTGCTGTCACTGATTGGTGAGCTCAGGGAGGTTCAGTCCCTACTGGAAACAGAGACGACGGATCCCTCAGAGGTTGTCTGCCCTGGCTGGTATGGATAGGCTTATCCAGTCTCTGGGACGGTTAGCTACACATGCCACTCTTCTTGCCGTCAGGGCTCATGCTAACATGATTCTGGCAGCAAGGACCTCATTGATAAAGGATTTTGGCTCTAAGCTCCCAGAGGTGACCAAAGATTCTCTGTTCCGGGCCCCGCTGGGTCACTCCAATCGCCTGTTTTGGGCTGGTGTGCTCCAGTGGCAGCCAAAAAATACAAAAAATCTAGGATTCGCAGGCGAAGTCTAATCGACCTTTCTAGATTCGGAGGAAGCCTGTGCAGACTGCTAGTGCGGTAGCCACCCTGGTTCTTGGGCGGGTAACTGATGGAGAGGCAGGTCCTTCAAGGGTAAGGGTAGGGGGAAGTCTCTGCCAAACCCTTTCAGAAATCGCAGCATTGAGGGTCTCGGGCCAGTGGGCGGTTGTCTCCAAATGGCAGCCTACCACTGAACCCATGTGTTTGGAGACCGATGGGCCACAAGAGTAGTCTCGAAAGGTTTCCATCTCCACTTCGAATCAAAGCCTCACCTGACATGCGACCCAAGAGAGGCCAAGAGTCACATTTTCCCCCGGCAATCGAGGAGTTGCTTCAGATGGGGGCTCTTAAGCTGGTTCAAAACAAGTCCTCTCCGGGCTGGATTCAGGAGGCCTACGCACTGTGATAGACCTGTCCCTTCTCAAAAAAATCTCAGGGTGCCGAAGTTTCGCATGACCACGCTGCAGCAGGTAGTTCAAGCGCTCCGCCCCGGTCAATGGGCGGCATCAATTGATTTGAAGGATGCATACTTCCGGGTGCGGATTCACCCCAAGTCGCGTCGCTACCTCTAGGTCAAGTGGAAGGGTCGCCAATACCAGTTCTCGGCTTTCCCTCTCGTTCTAAGCTCGGCGCCCTGGGTGTTCACCAAGCTAGTCAAGCCGGTTCAGCGATATCTTCAGAAAAAAGGGGTGAAGATTTTCGTGTATCTGGACGTTATCTGGTGGTTAATTGTGGGCAACTCTCAGGACGAATGTCAGGCGTCCATCAACTTGGTGCTCGACCTGGTGCGGGACTTGGGCTTAAGGATAAATCTTGAGAAGTCTCATTTACACTCGTCGCAGAATTTCATCTGGGCATGGAATTCGACCTTCGCAAGGGTTGTGTATATCCCACCCAAGCCAGGGTAGACAAGCTCCGGGAAGCTGTATCTGGCCTGTCAAGCTCTCCTCGGTAAGCGTGGTACTGGTCCCGAGCCCTCAGACAAATGAGCTCCATGTCCCTGGTGATTCCACTGGGTCGTCTCCACAGCCAGCCATTTCAACGTTTCTGAAAGGCCTGCTGGCTATGATCGAAAGGAGATTGGGAGATTTTCCTTCTGCTTCCTCCTCCCGCTCTGGTTCCAGGACTAAGTTGGTGGATGTCTCTTCGCAACCTCTGGATTGGTACATCTCTGGCTCCTCTCCGAGCTCTCCTCCGGTTGTTTACCGACGTCACGCCGGTTGGGGCACCCATCTGGAGAGTTCGCAGAAGGGCGGGGGATGGTCTCATCAAGAGGGGCTTATCTACCATTTAGAGCTGTTGGTGGTCCGCAAGGTTCTTGGGTTCTTTCGAAGGAGGTTGATAGACAGACACGTGTGGTTAGCCACCGACAATCAGGTGGGCAGGGCCTATCTTCAGAACCAGGGAGGCACCAGATCAGTTATGCTTACTGACCTTACAACGGAGATTCTCCTCTGGTGTCAGGCCCGAGGGATTCACCTGTCTGTGGTTCACTTTGCGGGCAAGAGGAACATTGTCAACCCATGCCCTCTCGCGTCAGGATGCAGCCATTTCTATGGAATGGTCGCTTCTCCCAGAGGTGGCAGTTCGAGTGGGTCCCTGGGAGGCAATCCATTGATAGATCTTTTCCCCACAAGGTTCAACAAGAGGTTTCTGCTGGTGTTGTCTCCGTTTCCAGACCAGATGGCGTGGAAGCTAGACGCGTTCTCGTTTCACTGGGACGGGATCCTCGCGTATGCGTACCCCCGATTCAAGTCTTATCAGCAGTCCTCGACCAGGTAGAGCTGGCCTCCTGTCTGATAGTTCTGATTGCGCCTTGTGATTGCGCCTTGCTGGCCAGCTCAGGCGTGGTTCAGTTGTCTTCTCAACCTCCTGGTTGACAATCCCAGGTCCCTGCCGCAATTTCCATTCCTCCTGTCTCAGAGGGGTTTCCGGACGCACCCGGCTCAACAAATGCTCAACCCTTACGCCTGGCAGTTGTCGAGCAATGCCTGGCGATTGCAGGGTTTTCAGTCAGGACTTCCTTGTTCGTCGCTAAATCCAAGCGCCCTAGTACAGGCAGGACTTACGACTCCAAGTGGAAGCTCTATGGCGATTGGGGTAGTCAACGGTGGATAGATCCATGCTCTCACCCAGTAGCTGCTCTTGCTGATTTTTTCCTCTTTCTTTGACGTCAAGAGGCAGCAGGTGGTAACTATTAAGGGTTACCGGTTCGCTGTTGGCCATACTTTCAGGGTGGTTGGTATCCAGGACTTAACTACTGATCCCGGTATTTCTTAGCTCATTGCGGGTTTCACAGTAGCGCGGCCGAAAGTGCCTTGGGAAATCCTTCTATGGGACTTAGGGGTGGTCCTAAGGTTTATCATGGCTTGTCCGTATGTAACTCTCTCTGAAGTGAGTTTTTCTAAACTCACTAAGAAAACAGTGTTTCTTCTTTTTCTGGCTATGTCGGCTAGGAGGTCCGAGATTCATGCATTAACGACTCGACCTGGTCACCCGGTCATCGTTTGTTGTTCTCCGCCCTTACCTCAACTTTATCGCTAACAATCAAAGACCCGGTGCGGTTGGTGGAGAGTGGAGGGTAAAGGCTCTGACTCATAGGGTTCAATCAGATCTTCCAGACCGGGCGCTTTGTCCGGTGCGGACGTTAAGATTTTATTTGCATCGGACAGCCTCACTTCGGGGAGAGAGAGATCGGTTGTTTATATCGCTGTATGGGCAGTCCTTGAAGGATGTCTCGGAGGATACTATTGCTCATTGGGTCTCAGAACTAATTCGTGAGGCTTTATCGTCGGTAGATGCCGAGCCTGCTCGTGTTGTAATTCATCAGGTATGCTCGATGGTGACATCATGGGCAGCATTTTCGGGCGCGTCCATCGAAGAGGTTTGTCGAGGGGCGTTCTGGAGTAGTCAGAATACCTTTGCTTCCTTTCATTTGAAGGATGTTTCTGGGCAGCTGGGTTCTCTTTCGGCAGTGGGCCCAGCTGTCATTGCTTGAGGCACTTATCTGCCATGTATTGGTATGCTAATGTGCATTAATAGTTCCATGTTCTCATATCTATTAATGTAATTTAATTCTATCATTAAAGCTTAGAGGAAGCATTTATTAATTTTGAATTGATATTGAACCTGTCGCCAATGACGACGTGCGTAATTAGCTGATTTGTCAAATACACCAATTGGCAAACGCCAATTTTTTCAAAAATCAAATTTCATTAATAGAATAAGTTTTACAATTATTATAGATCTATAGCTCTAAGTAAATGTATACTCATTTCTTAATTTAATTGGATAATATTTCACTAGGCTGTGATTTTGTAAAGAGACAATGATAGATTCGAGCATATATCTGTTTTTCCTGGTTCTTTGAGAGTTTTTGACAATAAACTACATATCCAGCTGATTTTTGTGGAATTTTTTTTGTTATTATGTGTCTGACTTGATTAAATGTGTATATTCAAATAAATTTTGGTGTTTTTTTATTTTCATTTTTCAGTTCCATATTGCTGAACTAAACTGATTAAATTATAAATGATACAATGCAAAACTTTCGTAAC